>NW_023270387.1:32626692-32690539 GCF_011800145.1 Mirounga leonina | reverse complement strand
TTCTTTCTTTCTTTCTTTCTTTCTTTCTTTCTTTCTTTCTTCTTTCCTTCCTTCCTTCCTTCCTTCCTTCCTTCTTCTTTCTTTCTTTCTTCTTTTTCTTTCTTTCTTTCTTTCTTTCTTTCTTTCTTTCTTCTTTCTTCTCTCTCTTTCTTTCTTTCTTTCTTTCTTTCTTTCTTTCTTTCTTTCTTTTCCTTCCTTCCTTCCTTCCTTCCTTCCTTCCTTCCTTCCTTCCTTCTTTCTTTCTTTCTTTCTTTCTTTCTTTCTTTCTTTCTTTCTTTCTTTCTTCTTCCTTCTTCTTTCTTTCTTTCATTGTGTGGGTCAGTACCCTGAGTGTTGGGGATGTCCTTGGCCCTATTGAGGGGGTGCACAGGTTAGGTGTGCTTAGTGACATCATGGACAGACTTCCTGATGGAGTTTGCCTAGTGGCTAGTATGATTCCTTTCCCTCTGATGCCCTCTGAGAGCACCAGCTGCTGTTCTTCCACCCCGCCCTGCCCCTAGTAGTGTGGCACACCTGAATATTGTGGATGGGGCAAGAAAGGAGTGGGTCTCATAGCTGGAAAAACTGTGTTCACTCTCATGCTGTCTCTTTCCCCCATGAGAGAAATCATGGGCCAGGAAGGTCTCTCTTGGCACTGAGGTGTGTTGTCTTGAGGAAGGGGTAATACAGGTATATAGTGAAACTGTCCCTCTTTCCTTCTTCAATACAATAATCCCAGTGTTTTGTTTTTGTTTTTGTTTTCTATTTGTTTGAGTTTTTGTTGCTTTTGTTGTTGTTGTTTTGCTCCCAAGAGTGTGTTGCAACATTTTTGTTGGACTCATAGACTTTCACAAAGGCAATCTTATCTGTGGGTGATTGTTAAAATCGCTGTTCTTTGGGGACAAGATGTTAGAAAACTCCTATTCTACCAATTTGCTGACATAACTCTCATCAAGACTGAATTCAAAGTCTCAGGAATATATGAATGTAATCATATTCAATGAATAAAATTAGATTTAGTCCATAGTATTGTACTACACAGTAAAACCCCAACACCAAATTTTTTTCTAGTTTGTGACTAACATTATGCTAAGTAGTGCAAGTTTCACACTCATGATATTTCTATAGGAAACAAAATGTTATAGTATAGAAAATTCTATCTTTTCTTTTTTAGGCTTTTTAAGTTCAACTATGTGTGTGTGTGTGGTTGGGGGAAAAGAATGTTGTTTTGGAATTGATGATTAGGAAATATATAAAAAGGATAACTGACATTCTTATCTAGAATGATTTAAGAGAAGCATGCCTCATAGGAATACAGGGGAACAGATTAACTTTTCAAGGCTGCTTTAGACATAAATATCATATTTGTGCATGTTTGCAATGCAGTTCTCTTTCTTCACATATATGCATCCGATCTTCAAAATAAACTTTAGCATAATAGTAATGTTACTGAGATAATATAATTAATATAAATAAGTGTGTCTATATGCTAGCAGTTAACTCTATGTATATTCCAAGATTTAAAGTGCATTATAATCTTTTTAAAATATTTCCTAGTATTTGTCAGTCTAACACTTATTACCAGATTAACCACTTCCTAGAGGCACAACAGTTTATTGAACTTATTAGAATTAGAGTTCTGTCCAAATTCTAGAGCAATATTATCAACAAGTGACAACATAAATCATACATAGACACACACATGAAGCACTTAAACAATTGTATTTAAACAATTGTAGAGTTCTGCCTTAACAAATTTATTTTTAATTATTTATAAGTAAAATGTTAAACACTTTTATTCTGTCCAAATAATTATATCTCTAGTACCAAAATTAGTACCAGCTCTAATTTTGAAAATTTTCCTTATTTACTTTGCATTCCAGTAGTCTGGTTAGGACCTTGATTTTAGTTTCTTTTTCATAAATATTTTTTAGATAAATTGTTTTTATACTATAGATCATTAGTAAATATATATACACACACATAATTATATATACAATGTATAGATAATACATATATATACACACACACACACTTGTACATGATGCTATGATTACTAGAGTATAATTCCTTAATAAGTTCTAGTTAGTTAATTACATGCCTATTTTCCACACAAGACTCAGCTGATTGAGAAAGGGGCTAGAGTGCATTAATCTTTGTATCACCAAGGTTTAGTACAGTGTTATGTTCATAATATGCCCTCAAAACATG
Source organism: Mirounga leonina (assembly GCF_011800145.1). NCBI lineage: Eukaryota > Metazoa > Chordata > Mammalia > Carnivora > Phocidae > Mirounga > Mirounga leonina. The sequence goes on along the minus strand of NW_023270387.1, from coordinate 32,688,349 downwards.
TTTGTTGTCACTCTCTAAAAGGCAATATTAACAACTTCACCTTGAAAATCCATATTGCCTGTAGTTAATCCACAATAAGATGCAATTACTAAATAAAATGTCACTTTTTCATAAATATATGGTAATGAACTCATTTTCGGCTACCTTTTATTCCCTTTGAACACATGTTGCTGAAGATTAGAGAGGTATGTAGGTAGGTAGATAGATTTAGATATAGATATCAAAGAAGAAAGAATTACCATTTCTTAGATTTGAATAAGAACGCTTCTTGTCTTGGTTTTTGCTTCATTTTTCTATATACCTACTAAGTTAAGATTGTTATTTCAAATACTTGTTACTTGAAACTCTTTTCATGAATCCTTACTTAATTTATAATTTTTTTTAAAGATTTTATTTATTTATTTATTTGACAGAGAGAGACACAGCGAGAGAGGGAACACAAGCAGGGGGAGTGGGAGAGGGAGAAGCAGGCTCCCCGCAGAGTGGGGAGCCCGACACGGGACTCGATCCCAGGACCCTGGGATCATGACCTACGCCGAAGACAGTTGCTTAACCAACTGAGCCACCCAGGCGCCCCAATTTATAATTTTTTAATAAATTTTTATATAACATTTTTGCAGTTACTTTAGAAAATCTAAAAAATCATAACTGATACAATATAAATGTGAATGTGAAAAATAAATATAAGTGTCCTTTTGCAATATTTGTTTTTAGTCTTCCAGGTAAGCATATAATAGGTACTCAGATTTGCACTGTGGAGTCAGATACACCAGATAAGAAATCTAAATATAGTTTATTTTCTTTAAATAACATAATCTTGTTCTTGCATCTCTACCCTACTAAGGGGGAAGGTTTAGGGGAATTAAAACCTGCCAGTTAAGTTATTTCTTTTCCTTCAGGCTTTAAAAAATCTCTATTTCAAAACAATCATTATTGGGTGAATTATGTTTCTTGGAGCTTTTCTCCTTCTTATCCCACTCTTCCCGTCAACCAAGAGGTAGCTGGGTGCAGCAGGGTGCTTTTGGGATGCCAAGGAGAAAGAAATAGTGTCTCATATTTGCATGTGTGCCCTTGTTTTTATGTCTATCATGTTAGGGAACCATTAATTTCAAGTGGGAAATTCACTAAAGAAAGGTCCAGTTACTAGATCTGGAAGATTTAAATAGGCAGAGAGTAGAGTAGAGAGGTGTATTGAAGGTAAAGAAAAAATATACAAAGAGTTGAAGATGACTTTGTATTGTACTATAGTAGAGAGCTAGAATTTAGGAAATGGCAGTGATCTGCTTTAATGATATACTGTAGTAGGACAGAGAGTAGGGGCTCATGGTAATCTAAGATACATATGAAAAGTAGAGAAAACAGGGTACCACAATCTTAATATTTTTCCATTTACCTTTAAGATGATCACCAATCTCTCCCATCTTCTATTATAACTGTCTAAAAAGAGCAGATTTGGAAAAATATTTTTTTTTAAAGATTTTATTTATTTATTTGACAGAGAGAGACATAGCGAGAGCAGGAACACAAGCAGGGGGAGTGGGAGAGGGAGAAGCAGGCTTCCCGCAGAGCAGGGAGCCTGATGTGGGACTCGATCCCAGGGTCCTGGGATCATGACCTGAGCGGAAGGCAGACACTTAACGACTGAGCCACCCAGGCGCCCGGAAAAATATTCTGTTGTTATAAAAAAAGAGGAGGAAAATTCTTGCTCTATTTCAGTTCTGCTCTCCTAAATCTGTATAGCACATACAACTTTTTCCAAACCCACTTTATCTGGCCCTACTACTCAAGATCCTTGTTCTTTAATTTCTAATTTACTATGCTGCATTGCTAAGGGAGTACACCTACAGAAATAGAAATGCTGGGAGTGAGGTAAGGCCTGCTTCAGCAGTATCTGAATTTTACAAACCATAGTGGTGCTGTTCACCTGAGAGTTGTCTTATATTTCCAAGATATATTTCCAAGAGAAGTCAAGTAACATGTTATTAGTTTACCTCATGGGTACTATAAGAGGCTTAACTTTAAAATGTGATTTAAACTGATCTAACCCTCTGGAAATACTTTACATTTGAAAGGCTATCAATGCTTTCAGAATCTTTAAAATTTTAAGTCAATAAATAATACCAAACATAATAATAAAATAAGCCTAATATTTACAAATCTCTGCTATAAGAGCTCTATATTCATTCTTGAATATGAATAAAACAATCTATAAAAATAAAAGTTATCTTACAGCACATCTTGATTCGTATGTTCAAGTAAACAAAAGGATAAATCCTCTTAGATAAAATATAAAAAATTCTTACTGTCTATGGCATATGAAAAGATTTATACCAAATTCTCTAAATTGAAATGTGGTACATCTTTTGGACTACTTATAAAAGAAACTATATTATCAAAATTTGCAAATCTTAACAAGCTATAAATTTTAATAATTTTCTAGAGCCTTTATTAAGGTTGGTTTCTGAACTCAGAATATATCAAAGGCATCTCTTTAAAAAAATTTAAATTTTAAAGGAATTTATGTATTGCCTGGAAAGAGAAGGTTTGGGAATATATGATAACAGCCTTTAAGTATTTAAAAGGCTGTCATCTGAGACAGGCAGGGTATCAGTTTTCTTTCATTGGAAACTAAAGCAGAAGCTATGTAAAAGTTATGGATATCTTCAGTAGAACACTTATGTGACTGAAATTTTTGACTTTTGTAATTTATTCTATTTTATGAACTCAATTAAGTATCTTTTAAAGATAAAATATTCCATTTGTATTTCTGGACACTGAGCAGAAGAGATGGAGATGGCTTATGAGGTTTTTAAAGAATGTTTAGAAAGTGTAAAAAAAAATGGTTAACTTTATCCAGTAAAAATAGTGTTTTCTATGTTAAGTTCTACTTACAAGGCTGTCTCCCAATTACTCAAATGCCCTTTCTTCTCATTTTTCACAAAGACCAATATCTTACAGTTAAGTCGAGAAATTCACATCCTTGGAGATATTGCTTATCCAAATTATTTTATTCAATTAATTTTTCCCACTACAAGGGTATTATATATGACTTTGGAAGACCAACACATTAAAATAGAGCTGTGCTTATATGATTCAATGTCCAAGAATTATTCTGAAAAATTTAAGTTTATTCTGAAAGAATGATGGTGAATAGATTATATCATTATGTGTTTCTCTGTACTTTGACAATGTATACTCACTACAAAGTAATAAAGATAAAGCCTTATAATTCATCAGAAAATCATTTTTCTTTTAACAATTATTTTAGTATCACTAACTCACATCTCTGCAACAGCTAAAGGGAAATACAATATTAATATTAATTATAAATGTAAAGAAGAGAAGGAGAAGTGGGGGAAAGAAAAGAGAGAGGAAGGGGGAGAAAGAAAAAGAAAAGGTGGAGGAAGAAGAAGGGAAGGAAGAAGAGGAAGAAGAGATGACTTGTTTTGATACAATCTTCTCATTAAATTCTACATTGTCCAGGGCCTTTATCCTCCTCTTCACATTAATATATTCAGTGTGTTTTGTCATAACTACGCTGCACATGTCTACACTTACATGGTAAAATGAACAGGAAAAATCTGTTTTCTTTATATATTTTCTTCCTGACATCCAAGCATAAGCAAAAAATTTACATAAGCAAATGAGCCAAATGATTATATGTTATTAGCTGGTGGAATACATGAAAGCAAATTGTTTGCTATATATAAGCAGTTTTGTTTTGTTTTTACAAAATTATATTACCATTAAAGCATATCTGGAGCCAACCATTTAAGACACTCACTGAAATTTAGCCAATTACAAGTTAATTCTGATCATTTCTGCAAGAAGTTTTCTAGAATGTTCAAATGGTTTTCTGGTTTTGAAAATGATGTAATTTCATCATGATATTTGTCCATTGATATTAAAAGAACGTAGTAATTTGACGTCTTTTAAATGATAACATTTTAATTAGGTCCTTATCACAGTATTTGGTATCATTTTGAACTCTCTACGATAAGGTAATTGATCTCATTGTTTTTGTGTGCCAATTTCAAGATACATGATTTGTTTGATTGTCATTTATCACATTTCATAATCACCATAGATGATGACTACAGCTTTAATGTCGTTCTGTTTTGATTAGTGTAATGTCATTTCCGAGTTTCATTATCTACAGAGGATAGAAGAATTGTGTCTCTATGCCTGTCAAGATTTACACTTTACATGAACAGTAAACTCATTTCAAAGGATCTATTAAAACAAGTTTCATAATCACTCTTGCTTAAGTAAAATGAGCTGTTATTCTGAAAAATTACACTTAACGATAATAAGAATTCTTAAGTGGATAGTTTAAACACATCTAGGTCAGAATTTCACTAGTTTGTGAATACAAAACATGGAAAAACAAACTAAATATATATCACTTATCTTTATCTGTACCCTCCAGAGCACAGACACATCTTCATCAGTATTTGTAGTTCTGTATTTGGTTCCTAGGTCTTCATGAAGGCACATGATAGTTGAATTTACATACTCAGATGTAGATTGTATTTCTAATTCTGACACTTACTAACATTGTTTTCTTAGAAGACTTATTTTCTGATTCCCAATTTCTTATCTATATAATGGAGATGATGACAATAAGATCTCAGAGTTACCACGAGGTGATACATATGAAAGCACTTAATATTATCTGATCTAATGGAGATTCAATATATGTTGTCTCTTTTCTTCTCTACAATTGTATCAAGCTATTTCTTTGTCATTAATTATGACTGATTAGTGTGTTGTATCTTTATTTTCTATTGAAGCTTTTTAAATTTTCACAACATTTCTATTAATTAGGATGAACTAACAATAGATTATATGGCTTGGGAAAAAATAGTCTCCCTTTTTCTTTTTACTCTGCTAATATGCATGGAATACATACCTATGTGGCATATTGTAACATTCTCAGGTTATTTTAGAAGGAAGATTACATTACTGAGAGATTAGTTGGTAGACAGTGCTAGTTACCTACTTAATATATTTTACCTCTTCTTACTCACTGACTAACATTCATTCATTTGGATAAGCATCAATATCTCAACTAAAAATATTTTGTTCTTCTAACTTTATTTTGGAACTTTTGAAATATTCTAGTCTCATTCTATATATTCAGTCTCCAAATCATGGCCATTCTGCTTCAATTATCTGGGACTTTCTTTTTTTTTTTTTTTTTCAAGCTTCTTGTACCTAGTCGTACTTTTCTTTGACTCACTGAAGAGCCTTTCTCCCTCCTTTCAATCTGCCAGAACCAATCTTATCTCTCAATTCCCAAATACTCAAGGGTATTTCTCAACAAGTGTCGATCAGTGTAACAGATCTATTTTTTAAATTTTTTGTGTCATGAATGAATTGATAGAAAACTACAGTATCAAATAAATAGGATTCTCATAGCTTTCACAAAACTGTGATTCATGGTTATAAATGGTATAGCTTTTTTACTATAGTCATCTTGGCTTCTTAGTGTCTAACATTTTCTCATGTATGATTGCAGTTTCCTTGTGGAGTTACACTACCAAGTACTTTTAAAATATACGTGGATTTCTAATCATTGTTTTGACGATATCACTTCTTTCTCTAGAATTATATAATAGCAATCTGTTACAGTTAATAAAAATAAACTGGATATTTTTAAATACTCCACATTAATTGTCCTTCATGATTAAAGCGAAATCCCCGTTTATTGTGGACTTATTGAGCACTTGGCATCTTAATTATTTAATCCTCACAAAATTCCATGAGCAATAACCATTATTTTGTTTTAAAGCCAAGGATACAGAGGCGTGCACAATTCAGATATATGCCTTGTAAATAGCATAGATTGAATGCAAGTGCTTATCCTTGTAACTATAAAGCAGGTGATCATCATTCCTCTACTTTCTCTAAAAGTTATGTGCGTAGATATGACCAGAAATTTGAAGTCCTTGAACATGACTAGGTAAACACTAGGACTCTCCAAAACAGTTCAAAGTTCTCAGGAACTTTCCATGTGTAGCCTCACCAAAGAGCTCTGGAAGTAATGAAATTAAAAAATATATATATTAAAAGTAATAATGAAGTTGACATTTCTTTTTAAAATTCCACTTTTGCTATAGAAAGAGGTATCACATCATTCATATGCTGGGGCTGGAAATCAAACAGGGAAGAAGTGGATTCCTTTTCTAGCTGTTGGACGTCTCTTTTATGTAAGAGATTATAGGGCTCCATTTCCAAAAATGCCACTAAGTATTTTTTCAGTCAACAGAACTAAAAAATACAGTTTTAACAAGATTTCCAAAGACTATCTCTCTTTTACAATATAGATCCTTCTTATATTTAATTTCTGTATTTAACCACCTCTTACGGTGATCACTGATGAAATACTGGCTTGGTGGAAGTTCTCCAACTTTTGCTAGTTTCATTACAGTTCATTATGCATTCAGTAACTCTGATAATTTGATATAATTTTTATGTGATGCTATTATCATAACATAACTGCTCTGTATTTGACATTCTAATATTTATTTTTTAAAGATTTTATTTATTTATTTGAGAGTGAGAGAGAGAGTACAAGTGGGGATGGGGGGAAGAGCAAAGGGAGAGGGAGAAGCAGGCTCCCCGCTCAGCAGGGAGCCCAAGGTGGGGCTCAATCCCAGGAACCTGAGATCATGACCTGAGCTAAAGGTAAATGCTAATCCACCCAGGTGCCCCTGTATTTGACATTCAATCTAAAATATTCTATGCCATTAAGTGTGTCTAATAACACATATCTACTAATTTGTATATACAGTTAAAAAAAGCCCTCTGTCCAATGTGTAACAGATTCTTAACTATTGAACATTACAAAAATAATAGGTCTGAAAATGTGTTTCCATAATTAACAAGTGGAGTGAATATATTGTAAAAGTGTGAGAAATTATTTTCTTATTTTATTTTATTAGGCTGTTTTCCAATAAGAAAAAAAATAGATAAGTCCACCATATTTCAGGTTATCACTTCTTTTTTCATTTATTTAATTAAGAATTTAGAATAGAAGTTTTCAAAGGTCACTTTTTGCTTAATGTTTATCAAGGATGATCTCTGCAATAATGGGATTTACTCAAGCTATATTTTTAAGACATTAGAATAATGGCATCTGTAAATAAACTTATTGTCTTAGGCTTCCATTAAAAAAAAAAAAAAAAATCCTTCTCACAGTCCTGGATGCCGGGAAGTTCAAAATCCAGGTGACAGTTGATTAATTTCCTGGTAAGAGCTCTCTTCCTGGCTCACAGATGGTCAACTTCTCACTATGTTGTTCTCACATGGCCTTTCTTTGGTGTGAGCATCTCTCTCTCTCTCTCTCTCTTTCTATTCCTCTTATAATTTCATTAATCCCTTCATGAGGGCTCCTCCTCAGGACCTAATCTAGTCCTCATTAGCTTCCAAAGGTCCTATTTTTAGATATCATCACATTGGGAGTTAGATATTTAACATAAGAATTTGGAGGGGACCACAAACATTCAGTCCATAATGCACACAGTTAAATAGTCAATAAATTGCATTTAACATGTTATATCTTATAGTAACTGAATCTATTTTAGCTGCCTTTAGTCTAGTTTTTGTTATGTATTAGTTAGAAATTAATTTCTGGGGGCGCCTGGGTGGCTCAGTCGTTAAGCGTCTGCCTTCAGCTCAGGTCATGATCCCAAGCTCCTGGGATCGAGTCCTGCATTGGGCTCCCTGCTCTGCGGGAAGCCTGCTTCTCCCTCTCCCACTTCCCCTGCTTGTGTTCCCTCTCTCGCTGTGTCTCTCTCTGTCAGATAAATAAAATCTTTAAAAAAATTATTAAAAAAATTAATTTCTGGTTTTATTTTTCAAAGGTTTACTTTCTAAAAACATGAATTTTCAAACAAACATGAGAAATATAAATAACATTACTCATTAAAATAAAAGTTATTAAATTTAAAGTGTACAATTACATAAATTACAGCTACGTTATATAATGTATGGCTACACAGTGTATTATAAAAGCAGCTACTCAGAAAAGCATATATCTTCTCTGTTCATTAATACATAAGAAAAAAAGAATTCAACTGTTCTACCAGAAAGTGCCTAAAACAGAAAAGGGTTGTTTTGAACATGATAAATGAGCAGGTGGCTAAGCAAAGGATTTTGACTGAGCATAGTGGATTCACACTGAGGCTAACGCCTTTTATTGATAATCTTCCACCATCTGTTCTGAAGATTTATTCATACAAAGGAAAAGGCAGGTGAGAATAAAGAATGCAAATAAGTGGCAATACTTAAATTTTGAATCATGCTGTGATTTTGTAAAGTGGATCAATGTTACTGTTGCTTTTGAAACCATTACAATATTTGAACCAGAAAAGCTAATGGTTAACTTCGATTGGCACATTTGCTGATATGGACAGGAAAGTGTTTCCAGAAATGTCAGTCTCATAAAGCTAAAAAATTGGTGGAAACAATTCTATTACAACCAACTTTTATAGTCCGAATATCTAACTTTTCTATGGGTCTGACATTTTCAGTCCGGCAAAAACAAAAGAATAATCTACATGTTCATGACTTGAACAGGCAGAGTAGTACTATAAATAGAAAAGAAAAAAAAAAAAAACAACTGAAAAGGTTAAAAACAGAGTTGCCATATTAACAGGTATTTTTTGGGCAGAAAGGTAGTAATCAGTGAAAAGTGTAATCCGTGAAGAGAAAAAATGTAGTAGGTCAAGATAAGACTAAATCTGGAAGGCAAAAGGAAGGAAGACTGCCCAATGACGTCAAAGAAAGATAGGACCCCTACGTATAAGGAATTAAAGAAAAGGACGAACGATGGGGTATTGGACATTATGATTAAAGAGTTGAATTACTTATCCAGGACTAGGAGCAGAAATAACAAGGTGTTTCCAGAGGTGCCAATAGATTGAAGTCCAAAAAGGAAAAGAAAATCTATCTAAGATGATTATTATTAGGACAAGAGGTACTGACTTTACAGTGAAAGTTCAAAAGGTATTGACATTGAACTCTAGAATCATAGACTATGCGCTTCAGTGAATTTGTCATCCCAATAAAGCCTTGAAAATGGGCTTGGGTGAGGGTGGGGGGTGAGAATCAATCATGTCAGAATTCTGGCAATTAGGCAAAGCTGCAGAATTAACTGAAAACTTTACCCAAGAGAAACTATGGAACCTTAGTAAGACAGCAGGGTCTGAGATGTTTCAAAATGGGACAATTCCCATCCTCCCTCCCACCCCAGCTCATTGGCACTGTACCCAAAGGCCAGCAGCTTTACAGATTGGACAGAGATGTCCAGCCATGTTTACAGGTCCGTGAAAAGCCCTATCCACAAAACACAGCCAATATTTTTCCAAAATTGCATCTTCCTGGGAAATCTCTAGTCACAGAGAATGGTGGATATTTGATTTGACTTGGTTCAGCTGCAGTAGGAGAAGCCTACTCCAAGGGCATTACTGAAAAATAGCAAGCTGTTGGCAACATCCCCAGTGCCTAAGACCGTGACCTGGCCAAGACCCAGCTCCAACTTCCAGCAAGCTTGAAGCATCCCAGCCCATAGCCCACCAGCCCCCAGAAGCCGGTTTAAACCAAGAGCAACAGCCAATGATGATTCCTCCCTCAGAAACCCCAGGAGAGCCACGGCAGAGCTCAGAGGAGCCTTTCTCACAGCCTGAGAGACCCTGGAGAATTCCCACCCCAGCAAAGAGGAGCTCTTTTGAGGATAGCCAACCACCTTGGGAGCCCTGCATATCATTACTGGTTCAGCTCACGTCAGCTGTGGGGGTATCTTGGGTGCTGCCCTGAACTGTGTGAAGTTCCCCAACACTTAATGATAACCATTGGCTAGAGGAGTGCTTTTCTTTATTGCAGGAACAGCCACCCTGGTCATCATAGCAAATTGCACAATTCCCAGGATTAAGGTCAGCATAGGTCCTGGTCAGCTGCCTGTGCACTGACCTCAGTGTATGCACCTTTGCAGTGGACCAGGCTGCCCTTGGAAGATTCTCTCAGTGCTGCTCTTCGTCAAGGTCTTGAAGCTGGACAATGTTTTCTTGCTCACCTTTCTGGTCTTCCATGCCACCTCTGCTATACCTGGATGTACCTGAACCCAGCGCTGAAAACACACCCATGGCTCTAGCAGTACTTCCTGAAAATCTACCCCAACAGGCACAGCAGCCTACAGACATCACCTGGGCCCCAGGTACCTGCTGTTCCTGGGAGCTGAGTGTCCTCCAAGGACTCTTTTCTAACTCCTGGCCTCTCTGAGGCTCTGCTGTCTCCCCCAATCCTGTATCCAGGGGTTGGCCCACCCTTCATCACACCCAGCTCCTTAGATTACTACTCCACCTCTTATACACACACAAACCACCACCACCACCATGAAAATAAGCACCTGCTCTTGATGTCAGGGAAACATCCCTTGGTGTTGCTGCTTTGTTATCAAGAAAAGGTTGACATTTGGCTGGGGTTAAAAACAAAATGATTTCAGTTGGTGTAAATCAAAGCATGTTCATTAGTTTAAAAGGAATCCCAGAAAAAATAAACTGCCATAGGGATATTTGAAAACTCCACTATATTCCTGCCCTGTGTTTATAAAAGGCTACATGCATGTCCAAAGCTGTATGTGTGCCCAGGAAATACATAGGGAAGGAGAAGGTACCAGTCACTGACTTCTGGCTGCCTTAGAGGTCCTGAACAAACAAGAGGTACAAAGGTTGTTTTGTAAGCTAATGTTCCTTGCAAAGAAATGGAAGACACACACAAAGCATTTAAGAAAATCTGACCATTCACTGGGTAACAAATTATATTGACTCAAGTATGGACTCCCTAAAGTCAGTTATAAAAATAAAAGCAAGAACTTAAGAAAAAAAAAAAAAAAAGGTAGAATAGCAGAGAACTTGATGGTTATACACTGCAGGGAACAAAATCCACAGAATTATTCCAGGGAAGTGCTAAACAAATAAGCAGTACAAATAAAAACAATTCTATGACCAGAAAAACCAACCAAACAAAACTCAAATACCACAGCAACAAACATTGATACCAAAGTCTTACAATATATTATCTAAACTGTGCAGTTTTCAACAACAATAATGACAAAATATGAGACATTCAAAAGAAAGACCATAAGAGACTATGGACTCTGAAAAACAAACTGAGGGTTCTAGAGGGGCGGGGGGTGAGGGAATGGGTTAGCCTGGTGATGTGTATTTTTTTTTAGGATTTTATTTATATATTTGACAGAGAGAAACACAGCGAGAGAGGGAACACAAGTGGGGGGAGTGGGAGAGGGAGAAGCAGGCTTCCCGCTGAGCAGGGAGCCCGATGCGGGGCTCGATTCCAGGACCCCAGGATCATGACCTGAGCAGAAGGAAGAAATTAACGACTGAGCCACCCAGGTGCCCCAGCCTGGTGTTGGGTATTAAGGAGGGCACCTTCTGCATGGAGCATTGGGTGTTATACACAAACAATGAATCATGAAACACTACATCAAAAACTAATGATGTAATGTATGGTGATTAACATAACATAATAAAAAAAAAAGGTAAAAGCTGTCACATGCACAGGGAATAAAAGTACAGCCAATAGAAAATGTACCTGAGGAGGCACAGACTTTGGTTTTAGCGAGCAAAAGACTTTAAATCAGCCTTTCTAACACTTGGCCCTCCCTGTTTGTTTCCTTCTAGCAGGCCCTTACTAAAGGGTTGTTGAACTGAACTGATTGATAAACAAAATTTTATTTTATTTTATAGCTTTATTGAGGTATAATTTATATATAAAAATTGCACGTATTTAAGGTATATAATTTGATGGGTTTGGACATGCTGTCACCACAATCAAGGTAATAAGCATACATATTCATGAACCTTCAAAAGTTTTCTAACAACATTTTTAAATGAATATGCTCCATCTAAGGAAACCCAAAAAACATAGACATTTATGAAACAGATGCAAAAGACGGTAGTGGTGGTGTGGATGTGAGGAAAGTTAAAATTACACTACAAATGATTTCTTATTACATGTAGTAAAAATGTCTTTAAAGAGAAAGTTTCTTTATTGAATAAAAAGTAAGATTCAACTTTGGGAAATTCATCTTTCCATGCCTTTTTGGGGACATATTAGTTTATGAACTAAGAAACATAGATACTTCTTTTTTGATTAAGGTCATTTTTTTTTAAATGTATTTTAGAGAGAGAGAGACAGAGATAGAGAGCATGAGTGGGGGGAGGGGCAGAGGCAGAGGGAGAGAGAGAATCCACAAGCAGACTCCCCAATGAGTGAGGAGACTGACACGGGGCTCGATCCCATGACCCTGAGATCATGACCTGAGCTGAAACCAAGAGTCCGCTACTTAACTGTCTGAGCCACCCAGGCACCCCAATTAAGGGCATTTTTTAAAATTTTATATGTGTGTGTGTGCGTGTGTGTGTGTGTGTAGCAGTTGTCAGGATGTTTCATAGCTCTTAAAATATAAAACACAAAATTATATAAATAACAATAGTTTTTTTTTTTAATTTTTAAAATTTTATTTTTTCACACAACACAGAAAGTTTTATTCATCCACACCATTCCAGAGAAAGGCAGGCTCACTTTAGTATGCCATCCTTTTGGGCTGCTGCCTGGTCTCTCTAAATCCGTTTCCGTTCATCCAGGTTCTTTTTCTCCCCAGCTTCTATCTCTGGCTCCTCTTCTGCCAGAGGTTTCTGGGAGCTGTAGTGCTTAGCTCCATAGGCCACCCCAAGGAATACGCAGAGTAGCAGCAAGCTTGATGCACAGAGAGACCTGCACCTGTGACACCTTCTTGACCATAACAAACAATAGTCTTTTTGAATATTTATCAGTTATGGTAATTTTTGCAGTAATAAGAACCGTATAATTTTTGCATCCAGTATAATTTATATATTTATTTGTCAGTTCTCTATTGACCTATTACAGTCCATATGTTCTTCAATGCTTATTGATTTTAGAAGACAGTTAATTTTAAATGTTAAGTTTTAAAATGTGTTATATAAATGTTTGTTGAGATAGTCTAGTATTCTCGTAATTTTTATAAGCACTTGACTCTATAAAGTGTTCTGAATAGTGTTACAATATGAAATACTAATTTTTTTAGAATCGGAACACATGACTTTAAGTAGTGGATCATTGTACATATATTAATTAGTATTACAAATTTGAAATACATTTATCTTTGAAGCAATTTAATGCAAATTAGGGCAAATGATTAAATAGCAGCATAATTATATCTACCTTATGCCTTGCCAAAGTTAGGAAATGACACATAAGATTAAAACTGGAGCAAAGAACTACTGGGTATCTACCCCAAAGATACAAATGTAGGGATCCAAAGGGGTATGTGCACCCCAATGTTTATAGCAGCAATGTCCACAATAGCCAAACTGTGGAAAGGGCCAAGATGTCCACCAATAGATGAATGGATGAAGAAGATGTGATACACATACACACACACACACACACACACAGGAATATTATGCAGCCATCAAAAAACCCCTGAAATCTTGCAATTTGCAACGACATGGTCGGAATTGGAGTGTATTATGCTGAGCGAAATAAGTCAATCAGAGAAAGACATGTATCATATGATCTCACTGACATGAGGAATTCTTAATCTCAGGAAACAAACTGAGCGTTGCTGGAGTGGTGGGGTGTGGAAGGGATCGGGTGGCTGGGTGCTAGACATTGGGGAGGGTATGTGCTATGGTGAATGCTGTGAATTGTGTAAGACTGATGAATCACCGATCTGTACCTCTGAAACAAATTATACATTTTATGTTAAAAAAAAAAAAAGAAGAAGAAGATAGGTGGAAGGGAAAAATGAAGGGGGGGAATCGGAGGGGGAGATGAACCATGAGAGACTATGGACTCTGAGAAACAAACTGAGGGTTCTAGAGGGGAGGGGGGTGGGGGGATGGGTTAGCCTGGTGATGGGTATTAAAGTGAGCATGTACTGAATGGAACACTGGGTGTTATATGCAAACAATGAATCATGGAACACTACCTCAAAACTAATGATGTAATGTATGGTGATTAACATGACATAATAAAATTAAAAAAAAAAAAAAACTGGAGCAAAGAAATAGAAAATTCCCATAGTTCAGTTCCATGACACTAAATGCCAAATGTATCCTTCACTTTCTTTAACTAGATAACTTCAGTACTTAACTAATTAATGTACTTAATTAATCTATGTTCAAAGTGCTTGAGTATTACTCATCAATACTAGTGATTACCACTCTGTGGGTGGAGCACATCTCCTTAGTGATTGAATCAAAACTTCTATAGTTGATACTTAAAATTTGAGAAAAACAGCCTGGTGACTAAATTTATAATAAGGACATCAACTCATCTCCATCTTAATAAGTTCTTCTTTGAAAGCTCCACTCACTCTTTAGTAAAACCGTATTTTCTAATAAGCAGTATATTTGTGCATAGCTATAAATGGCTTAAAATGTCCCCTTTTTCTAAATACAGCCTTCATCTATTTGTTGTCCCTTAGAAGTTTCTTCCAGGGTAATGCCTTATCAACACAGATAAAGTCCCCTTTCTCCAAGTTCCTTGTACTTTGGAAATCACAACATCTGAAATGACTTAAAGCTAAATAAACATCTTTTTTTTTTTTTTTTTTTTTTTTTTTTGCAAGAGAGAGAATGAGAGAGAGCACGAGGGGGAGGAGGGTCAGAGGGAGAAGCAGACTCCCCGCCGAGCAGGGAGCCCGATGTGGGACTCAATCCCGGGACTCCAGGATCATGACCTGAGCCAGAGGCAGTCGCTTAACCAACTGAGCCACCCAGGCGCCCCTCCAACTTTTTTTTTTAAGATTTTATTTATTTAGGGGCGCCTGGGTGGCTCAGCCGTTGGGCGTGTGCCTTCGGCTCAGGTCATGGTCCTGGAGTCCCGGGATCGAGTCCCGCATCGGGCTCCCTGCTCGGCGGGGGGCCTGCTTCTCCCTCTCCCACTCCCCCTGCTTGTGTTCCCTCTCTCACTGTCTCTCTGTCAAATGAATGAGTAAAGTCTTTAAAAAAAAAAAAAGATTTTATTTATTTATTTGACAGAGAAAGACACAGTGAGAGAGGGAACACAAGCAGGGGGAGAGGGAGAAGCAGCTTTCCTGCCGAGCAGGGAGCCCCATGTGGGGCTCGATCCCAGAACCCTGGGATCCTAACCTGAGCCGAAGGCAGACTCTTAACAACTGAGCCAACCAGACGCCCCTAGATCAACATCTTGATCTGGAGAAAAGGCAAAGAGAGAGCAAAGCTGAAACTAGAAAATTTGTGATATAAAGTAAATTTATCTTGGAAATGCCTGAACTTCCTTTACACAGGATCTCTCTTACTTTCTGTCCTTCCCCCATAATCTAATGCTTCTGTCAAGCATTGTACGAAACTGATTTCCCAGACAAGCCTACCTTGAACAGTTCCATATTCCAGAGATACTTGTCATAACTCTGAACTCTTCCATCAAAAGCCATTCTCTTAGTACACTTTGTATAGGGAAAGTAATTTGTTTAAAATCATTTATGTACAAATTAATTCACCTCAATTCACTAGTTGAGGGTACAAAGAAGTTCACATTTCTTTAAATACACAGTTTAGCTCTATTTCTAAACTCCCGACAAAAATGGCCTTCTCTATTCTGAAAATAATTTAAGAAATATTCTGTGAGTAATTCATATTTTCAGGGTACTATTACAATCCTGACTGCAGCTGACTTACAATAAAGTTTTTAAACAGACTCAGCTACCTTGGATTTGGAAAAGAGTTCAATTACCATCAGAGCAGGATGCTTTGAAGTGGGCATCAGTGTTGTGCCTTTAAGCCAGAGATGTCTTGCTGTCCACTCAGAATAGATAAACTATTGGTCACAAATTTTGCTGTCAAAGAATCAGTAACTCCACTCCCCAAATATGGTCACCTTCATTTTATTGTTCACAAGGCTTTTGCTAAGAAAACACTGAGGAACTGATTCTGGCTGCCTATTGTTGTGGTCATGTCTTTACCTGACTGAGGCTAATATTTTGGTGTGGAAAAGAAAGGAGATATAATGCTCAGCAATGGTTGCTAATAGATGTATTAGCTCATGGATGGGTTAATAATATTGTAGATATTATTTGACTTTTCCATGCCTATTCAGTAACACTAAAGAACAGCCACTTTAAATAATATTGCTGGAATTGGATTCAATAGGTGATTCCAACCACAACCCTTTCAGAATGAAAGAAATACATGATTCAAGGGGCAATCAAACTGTGTGTTACCTTTAGACAAAAGCAAAAGAAAACACAATGACCAGAATGCTGCCTTAACAGGTCTTTGTCTCTCTGAATGAATTATGAGATAAAAGTAAATCAATACATAAATAAATCACACAATAAAGTTTAGTGTTAGAAGAGAACAGGTAGTCTCTATTCCTCTTATGTTTTCCTAACACAGGAGACACTTAATAACATCTGTTAGAGCTTCACAAATCCCAAAATTTGGCAGTCTGTGAACTTTTAATTAAATGAAAGAAAAATAATTTGAGAGTTGGTAAAATTTCTGGGTTATCGGTGCCTAAAATTTATGGAAATAAGGAAATAAATTCTAGGTCAATTTTTCATTGATGGGGTATAATAAAAATGTCTTACCTTTAGGCCTATCATATATAGTCTTTCAGATAGTAGAGAAAAACATGTTCCTTTCTGTAAAGTGAAGTGCTGAATTTAAAATCTATAGTAGTTTCAGCAGTGGTCAGCACTGCCATTTTAACTTTCCAAACAGGTAATAGAAAATTGTGTAGTTTGTGTTTTTTTGTTTGAAAGTGTTTTATCTTGGTAGAATTCTAGAACTATGAGGAAGATTTATTGAAAAACCAAAATTTCACAGTTTCTTAAATGCTGAAATTTTATCCAAAGCTACTTTGTTTTTCTAGGAAACTGTGTAACCTAAGTTATAGGGGAAAGCTATACTTTAAGTCTTTAAGATAAGCAACATGATATTAAGCTTTGTTATCACAGTCAAAAAATTGTATTTTAGTGTCAGATCAATGATTTAAAATCTAAGCTGTGGCATTTGTTATTTCTGGACTTCAAGGAATTTACTAATCAAATATCAGTTTTATTTTTCTCATATGTAGAATACTTAGGTTTGATGGCTATTGTGCATACACACAATAAATGAGGTAACAATATAAAAACAAGGTAAATATATGAAGCATATAAATGTAAGAAAAATACTAATCTCTTATGTATAAGTAAAGGAAGTAAAGGAAATAAAATACCTATCATAGTGACCAATAAGTTATAGATATTCAATGAGCTATCATTGTTGGTGTAGTAATTAGTTAACAATATGAAGGTGTTTCTAAGTTATTTTTCTAGAATACAAATTGTTGAAATGCACTTCTCTACTTTTACATATAAACTAAACTAAAACCTTTAAACTAGCTTTCCATATTAAAAAAAGTTTTAATTGTTTAAAATACATAAAATTCACCATCTTAACCACTTTTACGTGTATAGTTCAGTGGTAATTACAAAATCCGTAAACTTTTAAAAGTATAAAGAGATCACCAACTTCTTTAATTTTTTAAATATACATGTATAGTATGATGGAATATTCTCATGGGTATGGCTTCGCTTCAATTTCCCATTCTCCATTGATATAACTTGCATTCTAACCTTTCCTTAACATCCAATTAGAAGTGAAAATGAAACAACTACCAGACTTGTTTCAATCACTAATGAAATACAAAAGTAACTAACATTAGATTTTTTTGTTGTTGTTTTTAAAATAATACTTAGACGGTATCTTCCTAGTTCTTCACATAACAGAAGTGGAAATTAAGGCCGACATAAATTTAGTGACTTGAGTAACAATGTAATTAGCCAGCACTGGAATTGCAGAACACTGATTTCTAATTAAATATTCTTTCTAAAACTTTAGCAAATTTTTATTTACATAAATAAATTATTCAAGAGGAAATGATTATTTTCTTCTCATGGTAATTTTTCTCTTTTATTTTTCATTATGTTTTCCTTCCATTCTTTGATAATAAAATGGATTTTCCATGTTTTTTAATTTTGTTTTGTTAATTTCTAATAAGGCCAAAGTAACACTTTTCTTATTTTGTTCACTTACTGGTAAATATAAATAAATGTATCCTAAATATATATATATATATATATATATATATATATATAGACACGCACATATATATAATATTCATATATATATTCATATATATATGTTTGATATTCATATATATATACATATATGAAAACATTCAGCTTTAACTACAGTTCTTGGATAATTATGCTTGAATCATTTATCACAGATTCATCTGCCTATACTGAAATTAATGTAAGAGGCTTCTGTTCATTGGATCAGACTCTAATATCATTATTCAATCTGTGAGCTGCTCCTCATTTGAATCAATAAAAGGCTGAGAGGTCTTGACAAGCTATCTTTTTTCTAATATTGATCTTGATGACCAAGCTGGTGCCCTAGAGTCTAACCATTGATTTTAAAGGGGAGGCCTGTCAAGTTGGAGGCCAATTTTCTGCTATTAAACAGATCAGGTCTTGTAATTAAAGAAAATGTCAGGCTGTCATATTTTACAAGAGAGCCATGGGAATATTTTCACACAGTTTTCAAGCAAATTAGAAAGTATGCAGACCTGCTGGAGCCAAACACATATACCAGACCCAGCATAAGCTTATGCAGAAACTAAATCAATGTTCAAATGGTATGTGATTCATTGGCTTTCTATTTTCCCAAGACTCAATGATTTAACGAATAATTTATGATGCTTGGCTTTAATAACATGCAGTGCTGCATCAACTTAAAATGCATCAAACTCTTCTAAAAGAAAGTAACATCCAAATGAAAAGCTAATTTACTGTCAGGATAATGGAGAATATCCAAACTGTAGTCCGCAGCCTTTGTTTCCCTTCTGTTTTCTTTTAGTGCCAACTGTAACTCATAACTTCTTACTCTATTTTTATTACGTATTTGTTTATTCTTCTATCCATCCAGGAAAGATTTACAGAGAACCTACAAGTAAAGAGCTGTTGAAGAACTCAGATTAAAGTAGAAGAAACAGATCAATAAACAAAAATTGCATCATACTTCTTGCAATAGAGGTATAGTACATTATTTTCAGAGGAGTATGTGAGTGGGGCACCTGGGTGGCTCAGTTGGTTAAACGTCCAACTCTTGGTTTTGGCTCAGGTCATAATTTCAGTGTCATGGGATCAAGCCCTGCATCAGGCTCAATGCTCAGCATGGAGTTTGCCTCAGATTCTCTCTCCCACTCTCTGCTCCTCCTGTTCATGCTCTCTCTCTAAAATAAAATAAATAAGTCTTTTTTTTTTTTTTAAAGAATATGTGAGTGACTGTGACTAACTTATTTAGGAATATTTAGTTTTCACAAACCATATTGAGATGAGTTTGAGTTTACTGTATAAAAAATTGAGAGTCTTTGAAAATTTTATGAAAGGACATAGTTCTTTTTACAATTTACAATTCATTTCTGAGGCTAGGAATACTCTAATATTGATAATAAAATGTAGAGCTTTTACAAATGGAAGAGGAAATACTAAAATACCAAGAAAATGAAACAAGAACACAAATGAACAATTGCCCAAGAAGGAAATACAAATTAATACAAGCATTCAGATAAATGTCCTTCCATTATTTCTTCAAATATTGATTTTTGTCCCTATGTCTCTCCTTTCCTTCTGGAATTCCTATTACACTTGTTAGGACTTTTGCACATGTGTTTTCATCCTTATTATTCCTCCCAGTTTAAGTGTATTTTCTAGTGTGTTGGGTCTTTTGTTAAACCCATTCAATGAGTTACTAATTCTTTATGGGTTACTGTTCTAAAATACAGATTTATTTTTTTGTATATTATAATTCTCTGTTAAGATACTTCATCTTTTCATCTCTTTTCTATATTTTCCTCTGGATTTAATGTTAGCTATAGTTATTTTGATATTATTTTCTGCTAACTCCAATATCTGGATTATTTAAGGGTATGCATCTATCAACTATTTTATCACTTTTATCAGTCACTTTTTCCTGTTTCCTTAAATATCTTTTTGTCGCTCTTTTATTTTGTTTTGTATGTTGGACACTGTAAGTGATGCATATTGTTGAGATTCTGGTTACTGTATTCGTTCTCTAAAAAAAAAAAACATTTTACTTTGTTCAGGTAGGCACCTTGCTGCTGAAGAAGCCTAATTTTTGCTTTATTAAGCTGGGTCTATATTATTTTTTTTCCTTAATCTTAAAACATAGCTTTTATTCTTATGTCATGTTCTTACTCAAAGTTGCATGGCTTTTGTGGGGTTTCAATGGAAAGAACTGGGTGTCCACTATAATCTCTGCATTCTTGCTGAGCCAAAAGGCTAGTATCTTCCCAACACTGGAAGATTCTTCATTTGCTCTCAGTCTCCTAGCAACTGCTGCCTCTAAGAACTTCATATTTTTTTCCTGTACTTTTGCAGTCCAGAATTTGGCTTAGAATCCAAAAAGTATTTCCATATAAATGTCTTGGGTACTGTATACCCAATTCCTCTTTGCTCTATCAATCACAGATATTTCTGTAGCAGATCCAAGCTGTAAGGTGTGCCTCTTCCACATATCAAGACCACTGTTCCTCATCTGGGCTCTTACCTCTCTATACTAAAGCTCAGATAATTATGTCAAGCATAGGAGATGGTAGTACTCATTTTGTTTACCACTCTAAGGAATCCTACATTGGCTGTTGTCAAATGACAGCAATTAGTTTATTTAATAATAGCAAAATTGTTTAATATAATTCTATTCAGAAATAAATACATAGATTAATCTCAAAATTATTGTGGAAAATATAAGAGGAACAAAAAAAGATCATAGCATAGATTATTTTATTACATGGTATGCCAGAAAATGCAAAGTAATCTCAGTGACAGAAGGTGGATGAGCAGTTACCCAGTAATGACATTTGAAGGAAGGATTACCAAAAAGCATAAGAAAACTTTTAAGGGCTTTGGAAATGTTCACTATCTTGATTGAGGTCATGGTTTCATGGGTGTGTACATATAACAAAATAATAACATTATACATTAAATATGTACAGTTTAGTGTATGTCAAGTATACTCAAAAGTTGTGAATATGTATGTAGACTATATGTATAAATATGTATCTCAAGAGAGACACATGCTGATGAAAAATGTATAACAAAATTTAAATCAGTATAGTAATTTTCTAAAGAAATTTGGTAATATGCATCAAGAGATTTAAAATATTTCAACTTAAACACCAACTCCCAAGAAATGTTATGAACTGTCATAAAGACATAACAAGAAACTAGATGTAAAATAAATGTCCAACAATGGGACACTGTTAAAAAATGACATAACCATGTAAGAAATTATGGTGTTAATGGTTACATTAGAAAAAATTTTCATAGGGATGCCTGGGTGGCTCAGTTGGTTAAATGGCTGCCTTCAGCTCAGGTCATAATCCCGGTGTCCTGGGATCGAGCCCTGCATCGGGCTCCTTGCTCAGCAGAGAGCCTGCTTCTCCCTCTCCCTCTGCCTGCTTCTCTGCCTACTTGTGCTCTCTATCTCTCTGTCAAATATATAGATAAAATCTTAAAAAAAAAAGAAAAAATTTTCATAATATATTTTACCTTTTTTGCCCTTCTTTATTCTTTTATTTGTATTAAGGTACATTACAACAGTTAAATTATTTGCCATAAATTTATATTTAATGAACTTAAAAAATATATACACCTGTATAAACACCATCCCCTCAAAATATAGAATATTTTCATAACCTGAAAAGTACCCTTGTGATATTGTCATTCAGTTAGCACCACAAATAGGTAACAATTTCCAGAATTATATCACCATAGATAATCCCTGTTCTTGAAATTCATAAAAATGAAATCATGGAGTATATACTTTTGTAGCTTGAAATTTTACCTAAAATATTGTTTGAATACTCAACAAGGTTCTAGCCAATAGGATCCAACAGTACATTAAAAGGATTATTCACCATGACCAGGTGGGATTTATTCCTGAGATGCAACGGTGGTTCAACATTTGCAAATTAATCAACGTGATGCAGCACATCAATAAAAGTAAAAAACAAGAACCATATGATCATCTCAATCAATGCAGAGAAAGCATTTGACAAAATATAGCATCCTTTCCTGATTGAAATTCTTCAAGGTACAGGGATAGAGGGAACATACCTCAATATCATAAAAGCCACCTATGATAAGTCTGGCCAGGGGTTTATCAATCTTGTTAATTCTTTCAGAGAACCAGCTCCTAGTTTCGTTGATCTGTTCTATTGTTCTTTTGGTTTCTATTTCATTGATTTCTGCTCTGATCTTTATTATTTTTCTACTCCTGCTGGGTTTAGGCTTTATTTGCTGTTCTTTCCCCAGCTCCTTTAGGTGTAGGGTTAGGTTGTGTATTTGACACCTTTCTTGTTTCTTGAGAAAGGCTTGTATTGCTATATACTTTCCTCTTAGGACTGCCTTTGCTGCATCCCAAAGACATTGGGGAGGGTAATTGCTATGGTGAGCACTGTGAATTGTGTAAGACTGTTGAATCACAGACCTGTACCTCTGAAACAAATCATACATTATATGTTAAAAAAAAAAAAAAAAAAGAAGAAGAAGAAGATAGCAGGAGGGGAAGGATGAAGGGGGGAAAATCAGAGGGGGAGACGAACCATGAGAGACTAAGGACTCTGAGAAACAAACTGAGGGTTCTAGAGGGGAGGGGGTGGGGGGATGGGTTAGCCTGGTGATGGATATTAAAGAGGGCATGCTCTGCATGGAGCACTGGGTGTTATATGCAAACAATGAATCATGGAACACTACATCAAAACCTAATGATGTAATGTATGGTGATTAACATAACATAAAAAAAAACACCCACCTATGAAAAGCCCACAAAAAAATATCATTCTTAATGGGGAAAAACTGAGAGCTTTTCCCTTAAGGTCTGGAACATGACAAGGATGCCCACTCTCACCATTATTATTCAACATAGTACTAGAAATCCTAGCCTCAGCAATCAGACAACAAAAAGAATTAAAAACATCCAAACTGGCAAAGAAGTCAAACTCTCTCTCTTCACAGATGATGTGATATTTTATGTGGAAAACCCAAAAGACTCCATCCTCAAGTTAATAGAACTCATACAGCAATTCAGTAATGTGGCAGGATACAAAATCAATGCACAGAAATCAGTTGCATTTCTATACACTGACAATGTAATTGAATGAAGACAAATTAAGGAATCAATTCCATTGACAACAGCTCCAAAAACCATAAGATACCTAGGAATAAACCTAACCAAAGAGGTAAAGGATCTATACTCTAGAAACTACAGAACACTTATGAAAGAAATTGAGGAAGACACAAAGAGATGGAAAAACATTCCATGCTCATGGATTGGAAGAATAAGCATTGTGAAAATGTCTATGCTGCCCAGAGCAATTTACACTTTCAATGCAATCTCCATCAAAATACCATCCACTTTTTTCAAAGAAATGGAACAAATAATCCTAAAATTTGTATGGAACCAGAAAAGACCCCGAATAGCCAGAGGAATGTTGAAAAAGAAAAGCAAAGCCGGCGGCATCACAATTCCGGACTTCAAGCTCTATTAGAAAGCTGTCATCATCAACACAGCATGGTACTGGCACAAAAACAGACACATAGATCAATGGAACAGAATAGAGAGCCCAGAAATGGACCCTCAACTCTATGGTCAACTCATCTTTGACAAAGCAGGAAAGAATATCCAATGGAACAAAGACAGTCTCTTCAACAAATGGTGATGGGAAAATTGGATAGCCACATGCAGAAGAATGAAACTGGACCATTTCCTTACACCACACACAAAAATAGACTCCAAATGGTTGAAAGACCTCAATGTGAGACAGGAGTCCATCAAAATCCTAAAGGAGAACACAGGCAGCAACCTCTTTGACCTCAGCCGAAGCAACTTCTTCCTAGAAACATCGCCAAAGGCAAGGGAAGCAAGGGCAAAAATGAACTATTGGGACTTCATCAAGATAAAAAGCTTTTGCAAAGCAAAGGAAACAGTCAACAAAACCAAAAGACAACCGAAAGAATGGGAGAAGATATTTGCAAATGACATATCAGATAAAGGGCTAGTATCCAAAATCTGTAAAGAACTCATCAAACTCAACACCCAAAGAACAAAGAATCCAATCAAGAAATGGGCAGAAGACATGAACAGACATTTTTCCAAAGAAGACTTCCAAATGGCCAACAGACACATGAAAACATGCTCAACATCACTCCGTATCAGGGAAATCCAAATCAAAACCTCAATGAGATACCACCTCACACCAGTCAGAGTGGCTAAAATTAACAAGTCAGGAAACGACAGATGTTGGCGGGGATGCGGAGAAAGGGGAACCCTCCTACACTGTTGGTGGGAATGCAAGCTGGTGCAGGCACTCTGGAAAACTCTATGGAGGTTCCTCAAAAAGTTGAAAATAGAGCTACCATATGATCCAGCAATTGCACTACTGGGTATTTGTCAACGTCTAGTGCATTGGGGTCCCTGGGTAAGGGTCTACGAAATCACCAGGACACAGGGGATGCAGAGCAAAGGCAGCACTTGCAACTGCATACTGCTGTTTATTACTCACATAGCTATATACTCGCAGTGATCAGATAAACATAACAATGTATACTTAAAGTATCAAGCCAACATCCGTGAAGTGAAATATACACGAAATTCAATAAGAACAAAATACATCCTGTTTATGCTTGCAGAATAAAGAATTCTCTTAGCCATCCTTCCTTTGGAGACAACATGTTCTTTGTCTTTAGAAAGAACACTTCTGATTAGAAAGACACACTTTAAGCGAGGCAAGAGCCACTTCCTGCTGATCCAGGCATTTAGGACTTGCAACATGAGATAAGGGGAAGAGAACATTTTCTCCTCCTGGCCCAGGCCTGCCTGGCCGTCCTTAACCTCAGTGCAGTCCTCAAATGATCTGGGCCTGCAAGGGGCCTACAAGCCTACACCATCTCAGGTATTTATCCCAAAGATACAAAAGTAGGGATGCGAAGGGGTACGTGCACCCCGATGTTTATAGCAGCAATGTCCACAATAGCCAAACTGTGGAAAGAGCCAAGATGTCCATCGACAGATGAATGGAAAAAGAACTAGTAGTATATATATACAATGGAATATTATGCAGCCATCAAAAGGAATGAGATCTTGCCATTTGTAACGACGTGGATGGAACTGGAGGGTATTATGTTGAGTGAAATAAGTCAAACAGAGAAAGACATGTATCATATGATCTCACTGATATGAGGAATTCTTAATCGCAGGAAACAAACTGAGTGTTGTTGGAGTGGGGGGTGGGGCAGGAGGGATGGGGTGACTGGGTGATAGACACTGGGGAGGGTATGTGCTCTGGTAAGTGCTGTGAATTGTGCAAGACTGTTGAATCTCAGATCTGTACCTCTGAAACAAATAATGCAATATATGTTAAGAAAAAAAAAAAAAAGAAGAAGAAGAAGGTAGCGGGAGGGGAAGAATGAAGCGGGGGAAATAGGAGGGGTAGACGAACCATGAGAGACGATGGACTCTGAAAAACAAACAGGGTTCTAGAGGGGAGGGGGTTGGGAGGATGGGTTAGCCTGGTGGTGGGTATTGAGGAGGGCACATTATGCATGGAGCACTGGGTTTTATGCACAAACAATGAATCATGGAACACTTCATCTAAAACTAATGATGTAATATATGGGGATTAACATAAGAATAAAAAAAACAAAAAAAATCTAATAAACTTAGATTTAACCTTGAAAAAAAAAAAAGAAAAACACTTTTAGCTTTTATAGTTTTCCATTTTATGCAATGTAATGATATAGTAGCAGATTAAAAATTATTCAGTACAAAAAAAAAATTGTATGGAACCAGAAAAGACCCCAAATTGCCAGGGGATTGTTGAAAAAGAAAACAAAAGCTGGGGGCACCACAAAGCCTGACTTCAAGCTATATTACAAAGCCATAGTCATCAAGACAGTATGATATTGGCACAAAAACAGACACATAGATCAATGGAACAGAATAGAGAACCCAGAAATGGACCCTCAACTCTATGGCCAACTAATCTTTGACAAAGCAGGAAAGACCATCCAATGGAAAAAAAAAAAATAGTCTCTTCAAGAAATGATGCCTGGAAAACGGGACAGCCACATGCAGAAGAATGAAACTCGACCATTCTCTTTTACTACACACAAAGATAAACTCAAAACAGATGAAAGACCTCAATGTGAGACAGGAATCCATCAAAATCCTAGAGGAGAACATAGGCAGTAACCTCTTTGACATTGGACACAGCAACTTCTTTCAAGACACGTTTCTAAAGTCAAAGGAAACAAAAGCAAAAATGAACTATTGGGACTTCATCAAGATAAAAAGCTTTTACACAGCAAAGGAAACAGTCAACAAAACTAAGAGGCAACCCACGGAATCGGAGAAGATATTTGCAAATGATATTTCAGATAAAGGGCTGATATCCAAAATCTATAAAGAACTTATCAAACTGAATGCCCAAAAAACAAATAATCCAGTCAAGAAATGGGCAGAAGACATGAACAGACACTTCTCCAAAGAAGACATACAGACACATGAAAAAATGTTCAAAATCACTAGCCATCAGGGAAATACAAATCAAAACCACAATGAGATACCACTTTATACCAGCTAGAATGGCAAAAAATAACAAGAGAGGAAACAGCAAGTGTTGGCAAGGTTGTGGAGAAGGGGGAACCCTCTGGCATTGTTGGTAAGAATGCAAGCTGGTACAGAAACTCTGAGAAACAGTAGGGAGGTTCCTCAAGACGTTAAAAATAGAGCTACCCTATGACCCAGGGATTGCACTACTAGGTATTTACCCCAAAGATATAGATGTAGTAAAAAGAAGGGGAAAATGCACCCCAATGTTCATAGCAGCAATGTCTATAATAGCCAAACTGTGGAAGGAACTAAGATGCCCTTCAACAGGCAAATGGATAAAGAAGATGTGGTACATATGTATATACAATGGAATATTACTCAGCCATCAGAAAGGATGAATACCCACCATTTCCATTGGCATGGATACAACTGGAGGGGATTACGTTAACTGAAATAAGTCAAGCAGAGAAAGATAATTACCATATGGTTTCACTCATATGTGGAACATAAGGAATAGAGCAGAGGACCACAGGGGAATGGAGGGAAAACTGGGAAGAAATCAGAGAGGGAGACAAACCATGAGAGACTCTGGACACTGGGAAACAAACCGAGGGTTACAGAAGAGAGGTGTGTGGGGAGATGGGATGACTGGGTGATGGGTATTAAGGAGGGCACCTGTTGTGATAAACACAGGGTGTTATATGCAACTAATGAATCGTTGAACCCTACAACAAAAACATATGATGAACTATATTTTGGCTAACTGAACATAATGAAAAAAAAATCCCATAAAAAATAAAAAAATAAGGGCGCCTGGGTGGCTCAGTTGGTTAAGCGACTGCCTTCGGCTCAGGTTATGATCCTGGAGTCCTGGGATCGAGTCCCACATCGGGCTCCCTGCTCAGCAGGGAGTCTGCCTCTCTCTCTGACCCTCCCCCTCTCATGCTCTCTATCTCATTCTCTCTCTCAAATAAATAAATAAATAAATAAAATAAATAAAATAAAAAAATAAAATATTGTTTGAGGTTTGTTCATTCTACTGAATATATCAGAAGTATTTTTATTTGTTAAAAAAAATCACAATTTGTTAATCCCCTATTGGCTGAATTTGTCAAACACTTTTTCTGCATTTATTAAGATTAGCATATACATTTTTCTCCTTTTTATTTATTATTAAAGATTTTATTTATTTATTTGAGAGAGAGAGTGTGCATGAGTGGGGGAGAAGGGGTAGAGGGAGAAGAAGACTCCCCACTGAGCAGGAAACCTGACAAAGGGCTTGATCCCAGGACCTTGAGATCACAACTCCAGCTGAAGGGGTCTGAGTCACAACCGACTGAGCCACCAAGGTGCTCCTCCTTTGTTTTGTTAATATAATTATTTAGTTTGATTAACTTTGAAGTAGAAAACCCATCTAGCATTCTTTCCCACTGGGTCATCTTATCTATATCTATCTATATCTATATATCTATTTTTACATATTACTATGTTTGCTTTGCTAATTTTCTGTCAAAGAATTCTGTGCCCATATTTAGGAAGGCCATTGTTCTGTATGTATTCTTTTTATTTTATAATGCCATGGTCAGATTTTGGTTTCAGGGTTGTGCCGGCCTTATCAAGTGAGTTGAGCAAGGAGATACACTAGCCCATATTAGGGAGTCACATCTTTTTGGCCAAACCCAGAAGAGTGGAGCTTTCCATTACAGTGTGTGGAGGGTGAGGAATGGAATAAAGGAGGAAGTCCTTTCTCAAGTAGCATAGACTTTGACACTTGTAGCACAGATTTAGTAGATTTCCTTGGATAAATTTTTATTAATGTGTTGTATGCTCTAAGGGCAATTTTCAGAGACTTAGATTTTTTTTTTTTAATAATTTTCACCAATTATGGTTGTTTCACTAGGGAAAGGGTCCAAAGAGCTCATCACACTACCGTTTTCAGATTTGCTCCTTGGGTGCTCTTTTTACTAAAGACAAAACAATCTTATTTTGATCTCTTCCAAAGATTCTAAAAATGACCTAATGTTAAATTTATTTTTACATTCTTGAAATATAGGACTTTTCAAAATGTCAAAATCTTAAAATCAATAGCATTATAGTTTTAAGGAGATTATATTTTATTCTTCATGCTAGTTTGTTGTAATATTAAAATTGACCATATTTAGTTGTGTATATAATATTCTAGTACCTATAGCTCTCTGACCATCCTCGGAACTCCAAAGAAAGATTAAGAAATATTTTTTAGCTTCCTATATGAAAATTATCTCTCAGTCCTGTTTACTATCTAAGACATAACTTGCAAAACTCTCTTTAGACTTTTATACCTCCTAAGCCACTATTGCTGAAGATATCACAACAGATGGCTCTTTTGTTCACTGCCACTGTCTTTTAGCCGGGAGAGAAATTTCAAAAGGCCTCCAGTTCATTCTTGGACTGTGATTAGGCCTGCACCATCTGAAATGAAGTATCAGAAATGCAATAGAGAAAATTTGTTTCAGTGAAATTTGAACACGTATTTTACATCAATCCAACAATACAAAACAAAACAAAAAGCTAATTAAATAATGCATAACGGTGGCATATATATGATTTGCTTCCTCAAAAATTGCAATGAACTGGCAATGCTTGAGAGCAAAAAGATATATGGTGTGCCTGGATTAAAGATAACATATGTTGTTTTGAAAAATGATCTTGCCACATACTTGTTTTTTGACCTGCTATAAACTATACAGACTCTCTGTGAGTCTTGGATTCCTTATATGTTAAAGATTATGACGATGATATCTTTATGGTATTGCTGTGAACATTAGATATAGATAATGTTTCACACAATGTGTAAGCTTCAGGAAATACATTTATTTTCCTACATATGATACAATAGTTTCTACTATAATATCCTTCTATCTCCTTCAGCAGAAGGTAATATAATATGGCCAAAAAGTTAAGAAAATGGCTCTATCCAGTTTGCTTACATTGAATTATATGGTGTTGGCATATATTTAGCCTTCCTGCATAGGATTGTTGTGAAACATAGTTCAAATAGTGTATGTGAAGTGTTAAGAATACTCTAAAGTATTTAGTGAGTATTCAATAAATATTAGCCATCATTATTATATTCTCAAAAATCATATATGATAAATAGGAAAAAAGAGTTCATTCAGAGAAATTAAGGTATTTGTTTGAAGTCCTTCAAATATTAAATGGCAAATAACAATTAGAGAAATGGAGATGGGATTGCAGGTCTTCTATTGAAAGACAAGGAGATGAGATTTTAATGAATGTACTTATTGTATTCACAGTTTGGAAAAACAAGAGTGGCTTTAGTACAAAGAGAGCAGAAAGAGCAGATAAAAGAAGTGGAGCATCCAGAACTGTTTGAAATTACACTACACCTAATTTTCTATAGACGTATTAGCCTTTTTCTCAGGTATCATCACATTATTCAAGATTTCAAGATTTTTGTTGGTGTTGTTTTTTCTATTTTCTTTAGAATACTAAGCTCAATGAATAGAAATCAAATATAAACCAAATAAGGTTTGACAATCAACAAATAGGATCACACTAGCAAAATAATTTCATAAATGTAGGTCATGATTGAGGAGAAAAAGCAAATTAACTTGAAATATGTAAATCATTGTGACCCATTTTTAGCTTGAATTATTTGTGGTTTGACACAGATTTTCACTTGTTTGGTTATAAAAGTGGCCGTATTAATCCATTTTTATTTGAAACTTTAATATCTAAGATTGACATGTCCCTCCATTAATTTATCCTAGAGTGAAGTCTTATAGACAGCCAAAAATGTGGTAAGGTGTTAACATTGAAATAGCAGGGAAATTCTCACCTGTTAAATGAGAGGACAAAATGATTTATTTAGGATTTCAGGAGGATCCTTCCTGCTTAAGTAAATATAATTTACCACATAGCACAGACACTGTGTATGATATAAAGCATCATACTTAATCTCAAAATGTACATTTTCAAAGAAAAATTTGTTTTTTACAAGATAGATTAATTCCATAAAATTAATATTCACTAATTTTGTATTGATTATAAAGGACATTTAACTTGTCTTTAATAATCAACACAACTGAAAAGCAAAATTTTAAATCTAATAATTTACATCCACATTAGTCGTTACTGTGAGTGCAAAAATGTGTCATTATTTTATATTACTTTAGCCTTAGTCATGACCCAGACTTTATTGACTTAATAAGGAATTTATCCAAGAAGATATTATATGATAAGCATATTCTGGGCTCAAAGTAAAGAAGAATGGGGACTGTTTTGCTCTTAGTATCTGGGTACATGAGTCAAAATGTAGGTGTGAACCCATTTTAGCCCGAAAGGGGGTCAGAAATAGGTAACATGTTAAAGCCTTTTAACCATGTAAAAGCAAATTGCAAGGTCCAGGTAGTGAACAAATATTTACTAATTAAATAATGCCAATTTTGAAAGTATGTAAACCTTCTCAGTAGCATAACATATATGAAAATTCATGTCACATAATTTTTTGAACATTCATTTATTTAATTAATGAAACGATTGCTAGTCTAGATGGAGTGTGTGCACATGTATGTTTTATAAAATATTTTAAACAACAGATATTTTAGCAATCCAGTTCCCCCTTTTTTTTTTTTTTTTAAGATTTTTCAAATAATCTCTATACCCAATATGGGGCTCAAACTCATAACCCTGAGGTCAAGAGTCACATGCTCCACCCACTGAGCCAGCCAGGTGCTCAACTCCAGTAATCTAGTTGCTCTAAAAAATTTGATAGCAAGAGTATATCCTATTATTTTACCCACATGAAGAATTTTGAATTGCTATTTCACTCATTTCATAAATATGGATATGTCATACTAAGCATGGTATATGGCACACACACACACACACACACACAGTATCTTATTGCAAATAAATGTGTTCACCAGTTCAGTGTTTGTGATGGTTAGCTTTACTTTCATCATCAAATAGCAAGAAAAAGTATTTAATTTCTGGGCAAAGAAAGAAAACTCAGCCTTCACTGGAGCAAGATTGGAAGGAAATTCAGGGTGGAAGTAAACTGAGTCATGGATTGGCAGATAACTAAGGGAATACCACTGCTATGAATTGACAGGAAGTAAAGGAGAGTAGAAAAGGTAGAAAAGAGGGAGGGAAATGAAAAAAGGAGATATGAGAGCGGAAGAGAAGGGAGGAGGTGTCCAAGTTTAATTACATCTGTAATGCTTTAGTATGTGCACAATAGTCAGATTGGAAAGATTAAAAAAAAAAGTAGCTTTGTGGAAGTGGTAATATTTATCATGTATAATAAAAGGTGAGGTTTTGTAAAATTGGGGATTCTGATTCTGTAGCTTGGGTGGGCCTGGAATTCTGTATTTCTAAGTCTCCCAGGCAATGCTGGTGTTGCTGTTCTGCAGACCACACTTTGAGTAGTGAGGTAATAAATGATGGAGGTGATGCTGATGTCTGTTCCAGGCAGAGTGAAGAGTACACCTTATATCACAGAAGAAAGTGTTGCCAGGTGAACTGGGGAATCCCTAGGCCCTGAGGCCTCAACCCAGCCAAACCTGAAGGAGTAGCTGAAGGTTCTTGGTTTTGTCACAAGAAGGGATTCAAGGTCAGACATATAGCACAGTAGGTGAGTAACACAAGCAGGAAAGTTTCTTAAAGTGAAAAGTACAATCTCAAGATACGAAAGCTACAGAGAGAGAGGTGTGTCCTGGGAATTGTGTTTCTATCTTTTATTGATAGTTATTAATTAGGGGATGGGGCATTTATTACTTGGGGCCGAAAGCAGGGCTTCTCACTTTTTCTTCCTGATTTGGTCAGAGGTTTCTTGTCATGGCATACTCCACCTTGGGCTGTCTGGCTTGATCCAGCTTCCTGTGGAGTGCTGTGAGGACAGGCTTCTGACCTTCCCAATAGCTGGCCAAACTTCTCAATGCTGACCTTCAGGCATCCTGTTAAAACCTAACTAACTGCCTACTCTAACTCTGGGCCCTTAAAATCTTTTAAGGGTAAATCGAAGATGGCCCATCTTCTGTAACTACTTCATGCTGGTGTGGGATGTTGATCCTGCCTGAGTGCTCCAGAAGTCCTTGCTCTCTAAGTTTTAGGGAAGCTGGATGGACAATGGGGAATAGAAGGAACCCATGGCTTGGTCTAGTGGGTGTTATATTCTTTTGTTTCAGAGTTACTATGGACCACTATCTGGAGATTTATCTGTCTGAAGGGAGAGGAAATAAATTTTTTTTGGTAACTTTAGGACACAAGTTCCAAACATCAGAGTAAGGTGAATGGTTATTAAGGGTCCAAAAAGAAGATATAACCATGAAAGGTTGGGAAACCAGGAGAAAAAGGAGTCCCATCAGGAAGAGGAGATAGGGTGGGTTTATGGGGAACTGTGGTCCAGTTAGTTATTGCTCCAATGACCTGGAAGCTTTCTTTAACCTCTCCAGATGAATTGATCCATATGCAGCTTGATGTGTTAGTCATTGTACAGACTCCTCACATTTTGTAAGAATGTAGTCAAGGGCCTCTTGTAGCCAAGTGTCTTGCTGCCTGATTTTATTTAGATATATTCTTACTTCCCAGAAGGAGTTAATACAGGTGTAGCAGGTGGTGTTAGTTGTCATATAGACTCTATTTTATTTAGCAAGCAATCAGGTAATTAATAAAAGGAACTTCTATGGAAACAAAATAAAAACATAGGTTAATGGAGCATATTATAAACCGCCTGTCTGAGTCCCAAGTACTGTCAGTGAGATTTCTTTTTTTTTTTTAAAGATTTATTTATTTATTTATTCATGAGAGACAGAGAGAGAGAGAGACAGAGGCAGAGGGAGAAGCAGGCTCCCCACGGAGCAGGGAGCCCGATGTGGGACTTGATCCCAGGACCCTGGGATCATGACCTGAGCCAAAGGCAGACGCTTAACCAACTGAGCCACCCAGGCGTCCCATGTCAGTGAGATTTCTAAATGATGGGCTCAAGGTATCCTCAGATGGCATGGGAGCAGGCAGCTGCAATCAGTGGGTTTTTCTGATTTGCAATTCAAATGTCTGGTGATTCTTTTGAGTGACTCATAAAGCAACAGGCACAAAGATTGTCTATACACTAGGCAATTTGTGGCAATTTCTCTGAAGTTGACCTCAATTTGTCCAGTTTCAGTCTGCAGGGCTTCAGGGAAAAAGGCAGTTCAGTTTTTAATGACTTTAAGTCAAGAGGATGTGAGAAGATTGAATCCTTTGGTTTGGAGAGTTATAGCCAGATATTTGAGGAAACCAGAGGAATTTAGGATCTACTCTCATTTATAATAAATAATATTAAAATCTAATATCTATAAAGATATGTTTTTGAAACATTTTCTCTCTCTGAAATCACCCTCATTTCCAATAAAGATAGCCAAATTAAGACTAACTCCCTTTTAAACAAGTCCAGTTTTAACACACTTGGCTTAATTATTTACATAAGCTCAGCAAGAATTGTTATTGGCCATATAATTTTTTTTTTATTTTTTTAAAGATTTTATTTATTTATTTATTTATTTGACACAGAGAGAGACAGAGAGAGAGGGAACACAAGCAGGGGGAGCGTGAGAGGGAGAAGCAGGCTTCCTACCTAGCAGAGAGCCTGATGTGGGGCTCTCCTAGGATCATGACCTGAGCAGAAGGCAGATGCTTAATGACTGAGTCACCCGGGTGCCCTGGCCATATAAGTTTTTAAAAATCTGCTTTGCTGGAACTCTTCATAAGGAATCTCTAGATTGAACTTTTAATAGCTTCTTGAGGCTGGAGACAAGCCAAATACTTGCTGTCAGACTTGCCTGCAATACCTATAAATTTGGGTGAATTCCTCATCTCAAGGTCCTCAAAATATCTTGAGGTTCCTGTACCTGCCAGGAAGTGACAAGTTTACTCACCTGGTAAGGCTGCTGGGAACTCTGTAAGCAAGGTATCAGGTCAACATTTCCAAGGGGCCCCATAAAGTCAACCTTAGTTCCTAAAAGCTGTCTCGTCATATCTGTCTATGCATGTCTCAAATATGACATTCCAGTCAAAGCCTTTGTTATATAACCAATTTCCAATGGTGTCCTGTTATAAGGAGGATAGATTTTCACATATATGCAGATAATTATATTGCCATAAAGGAAAGAATATTCACCAAGAGTCTCTCAATTTCAGAGGGTTCGGGTCAGGAGCAAAGCTAAAATGTTTCAATTTGTACACAAAGGAATATTTTATTATATTTCTGTAAGTAATTGATATCTTAAGAGAGAACTTTCTCAGTCTGGAAGAAAAATATTAGAGCACCAACAGTGTTTCAAACAAGAGTCATAAAAAACTATAATCATCTTCCTCAGTTCATTAACCCCATGTTATTAATTCCTATTCTGTGTGAATCCAGCTTTTCCATTAGTTCCAGAAATTCTTACCCAGTTTAGTTGTAGGATCTTAGAGATATCAGAAACCTGTATTTGTTAGAAAGATCTTTTCATGAATTTCCTTGAAGATGAAACACGTTTTGCAAAAGGTAAGGACAATAACTATACATGACAAAAAAAACAACTCAGAAATGGACATTGTTGAAGATCTGATGAGAGTTCATTGTAATACAATTGACCCGAAAACCTATTTATTTCTGACACATAAGATTTTGATAATTAGGGCGCCTGGGTGGCTCAGTTGGTTAAGATTTTGATAATTAGAATGTCTAGTGATGACCATGAAGTCACCTGGTATAAAATTCCTAAAACTTTAGGAATTTCATATAATTTTAGAACAGTTACAGCATTTATCTTTACAATACAGCCTAAGAAGTTCACCACATTTGTTTAACAGTGCTTCCCAAGTAAACTAACATACCAAGTGAACAAGCCTAATTAGTCAAAAAGTTTTAAAACACATTCCTAAACAGGATTACAGATCATTAAAAAATTTAATATTTATATTTAACCAAGGTGTCAATAAAGGATCCTACAGAAGGTTATACAGTTGTTAGCAAAACTTAGCTTCTTTAGTATTGAAAAGTTTCAGGTTTCTTAAGTAATTAAAGACTTGATAAAGACAAAACATAGAAAATTTGGTTTTCTGGGTAAAGAAGAAAAAAAATTTGTTTACAATTTCTTACCAAGAGCAGGTGAACAATCTAAGAAAACTTTATACTTTTTTAAAAGAATTTATTTATTTATTTGAGAGAGAGAAACAGAGATAGTGAGAAAGAGAGAGAGAAAGAATGAAAGAAAGCTCTCTGGGAGGAGAGCCCGACATGGAGCTGGATCCCAGAACCCTGGGATCATGACCTGAGCCAAAGGCAGACACTTAACCAACTGAGCCACCCAGGCTCCCTGAAAACCTTGTCTTTTTAATACAGAAAAAAGCTGAACCTCAATCTTATACCAGTGTAATTTTAAAATCCATTCATTTCAATCTTAGTCAGTTCTGATCATACACTAAATTCTTTTCCAAAGTTTTCTCCTTATTAACCTTCTACAACTTTCTTTTTTATTTAGATTTTGCCTGAAGCCTTTACTCTCTAAATAACCAGTCTTGTTTTAGGGTAAAATCATGTGTTTTTTTCTCAATATATTTCCATTCCTTATACTTTATTTATTTATTTATTTATTTATTTATTTATTTATTTATTTATTTATGATAAATCCTATTATAATTTTTTATTACTATGTTATGTCAATCACCATACATGATATCATTAGTTTTCTTAGTAACCTTAGCCTCCAGTGAAAATTAAGTAGTAACCAATTGTGAACTGTTTGTTACACCAGAATTTTTTAGAACAAAAGTTTATGAATACATTGCATAATTTCTAAAACCATGCTTTTCCATAGTACAAGTTTTAAATAAAGCATAAAGCAAGTTTATCAATAGACTCAATATCCTTAGTTTCTCTGCAATAATGGGCCAAAAGTAGACAAACTGATATTTATTCAGTAATCAATGCTTTAATATTCTATTTTATTTGGAAAAGACTTAGGTATCCAATGAATTCAATCCAATTTATCATTTAACTTACCAAAACTTTAAAGCTTCAGATTACCAAAGATTTTGATTTCAATTTTTTTAATTGAATCTGTTCTTATCAATTACCCATGAAAACTTTATGAGACAGACAAAATTAACCTATTTTTTTATATTTTAAATTAAAGTTAGTTGACATATAGTATATTATTAAGTTCAGGGTAGAGGTTAGTGATTCATCAGTTGCATATAACATCCAGTGCTCATTACATCAAGTGCCCTCCTTAATGCCCATCACCCAATTACCCCATTCCTCTACCTACCTCCTCTGAGTAACCCCCAATTTTTCCCTAGAGTTAAGAGTCTCATATGGTTTTCCTCTCTCTCTGTTTTTATCTTATTTTAATTTTCCTTCCCTTCCTCTATGTTCATCTGTTTTGTTTCTTAAATCCCACATATGAGTGAAATCATATGGTATTTGTCTTTCTCTGACTGACTTATTTCACTGAGTATAATACACTCTAGTTCCATCCATGTGGTTGCAAATGGCAAGATTTCATTCTGTTTGATGGCTGAGTGATATTCCATTGTACATATATACCACATCTTCTTTACCCATTCATCCATCAATGGACATCTGGGCTCTTTCCATATTTTTGCAATTGTGGACATTGCTGCTATAAACATTGGGGTGCATGTGCCCTTCAAATCACTATATTTGTATCCTTTGCATAAACACCTAGTAGTGCAATTGCTGGGTCATAGGGGGGTTCTGTTTTAAGTTTTTGAGGAAACCCCATACTGCTTTCCAGAGTGGCTGCACCAGTTTGCATTCCCAACAGTGTACGAGGGTTCCCTTTCTCTGCATCCTTGCCAATATCTGTCATTTCTAACTTGTTAATTTTAATCATTCTGACCAGTGTGAGGTGATTTCTCATTGTGGTTTTGATTTGTGTTTCCCTGTTGATGAGTGATGTTGAGCATTTTTTCATGTGTCTATTGGCCATTTGTATGTCTTCTTTGGAGAATTGTCTGTTCATGATGTCTGCCCATTTCTTGACTGGATTTTTTTGTTTTTTGGTGGTATTACTTTTGAGAAGTTCTTTATAGATTTTGGATACTAGCCCTTTATCTGATATGTCACTAGCAAATATCTTCTCCCATTCCATAGGTTGCCTTTTAGTTTTGTTGATTGTTCCCTTTGCCATGCAAAAGCTTTTTATTTTGATGAAGTCCCAATAGTTCATTTTTGCTTTTGTTTTCCTTGCCTCTGGAGACATATCTAGCAAGCAATTGTTGCGATCAAGGTCAAAGGGGTTGCTACTTGTGTTCTCTAAGATTTTGATGGATTCCTTTCTCACACTTTCATCCATTTTGAACTTATTTTTGTGTATAGTGTAAGAAAGTAGTCCAGTTTCATTCTTCTGCATGTCACTGCCCAATTTTCCCAGCACTGTTTGTTGAAGAGATTGTCTTTTTTCCATTGGGTATTCTTTCCTGCTTTGTCAAAGATTAGTTCACTGTAGAGTTGAGGGTCCATTTCTGGGTTCTCTATTCTGTTCCATTAATCAGTGTGTCTGTTTTTTTTACCAGTACCCTACTATTTCGATGATTACAGCTTTGTAATGCATCTTGAAGTCTGGGATTGTGATGCCTCCTGCTTTTCTTTTCTTTTCTTTTTCAACATCTCTTTGGTTATTTGGGGTCTTCTCTTGTTATGCACAATTTAGAATTGTTTGTTCCAGGTCTGTAAAAAATGCTGGTGTTATTTTGATAGGGATTGCATTAAATGTGTAGATTGCTTTGGGTAGTATAGACATTTTAACAATATTTTTTCTTCCAATCCATGAGCATGGAATGTTTTTCCATTTCTTTGTGTCTTCCTCAATTTCTTTCATAAGTGTCCTATAGTTTTCAGAGTGCAGATCTTTTATCTCTTTGGTTAGGTTTATTCCAAGGTATCTTATGGTTTTTGGTGCTATTTTAAATAGCATTGATTCTGCTGCTTCTTTGTTGGTGTACAGAAATCAACAGACTGCTGTGCACTGATTTTATATCTTGAGACTTTGCTGAATTCCTGTATGAGTACTAGTAATTTTTTGGTGGAGTCTTTCAGGTTTTCCACATAAAGTATCATGTCATCTGCAAAGAGTGAGAGTCTGACTTCTTCTTTGCTGATTCAGATGCCTTTTATTTCTTCTTGTTGTCTGATTGCTAAGGCTAGGACTTCCAGTACTATGTTAAACAACAGT
This sequence comes from Mirounga leonina, assembly GCF_011800145.1. NCBI lineage: Eukaryota > Metazoa > Chordata > Mammalia > Carnivora > Phocidae > Mirounga > Mirounga leonina. The sequence continues at coordinate 32,649,363 of NW_023270387.1, read as the reverse complement.
GAAAATTAACCTAAGTCATCTTTTTTGCTGACAAATTACAGCAGAGGTAACATGAGTTCATTTGACCTTTAGTAAACCTAGGTAGAAAGAAGTTTTATATTTAGTCCTGATAACTCTAAAGACATGTCTGTTTTAATTAAGCCAACAAACTTAAGTTAGCTTAAATACCAAATATGCTGTACCTATGTTCAGTAGAAAGTAACTTAATTGGTTCCCCGTTGTCAATTTTACTTGGGGCTCTTGTGGGGATATCTGAAATGGACAGTTTAAGTCAGTGGGAACACTTGGGCCCCTAATGGTTCAGTTTGAACCTCATAATGAGGCAAGCCATCAGCTTGAGGTGCTTTTGTTTCCCCCTCTTTGGTAGTAAGTGTAGGAGTAGCAGGAGTCAATGATGTCAGAGGCAGTGAGGATGGTATAGGAGCTAGTTATGCAATTCATGCCCATGGGGGTGCCCAGACAGGAGGAGGGGGAGGTAGAGGCAGCAAGGCTGGAAGGGGATAAAAAGCCCACAAGGCAGAAAAAGAGGACTCCTGGACCTAAAACTCATCAATTTGGACAGATGAACAGGAACACTTTCTTGTTGTTGTTTGTTGTTGTTATTGTTGTTGTTTTCACCAACAAAAAACGAAAATAGATAGTCCATGTTGGGCTGGAGAAAACAGGGCACATCCCTGAAACAAAATAAGTTTCACAGCTGTTTGGGAATATTCCTTAAAGACCACATCTCAAGGTAGACCAACCAGACAATTGGCTCCAATTATCATAGCCACTAACTGGGGACACTAATGAGAGAGAAAACCCTAATATAACAATATAACAAGAGTCAGTCATCCAGTCCTCTCAAGATATATTTCAATCTGACACACACACAAAAAGCAAACAGAGGAGTCAAGTGACTCAGGAAAAACAGAGGGATATATGCACAAGATCTTGGCAGCAACCTGTTTACAAAAGAGACAAGGGGGGTGGGCGCATAGAGAACTTGACAGAACACAGGTAAGGTGGAAGTTTAACAGAAGCTGAAGGGCCTGAGGCAAATGAACTGTTGGTGGATTGAGGGGCAGAAAGTGTATAGGCAGATCAGGGTTTTGGTACAGGGCCAGAAAGGCCTGACTATATAGAATTTTGTTCCATTTTACAGAAGAAATCAAGTTGTAATATTGTGTTATAGCTAAGACTACCATTTTTTTTTCAAACTTCTTCATTCTCTAGTTTATATTGAGGCCAACAGTGTTACAAAAGAAATGGACTTGGGAAGTAAGCATAGGAGTTGTCAGGGTCAAACTGGTTCTAACTTTTCAAGATGCATCTCAAGGGAGTGTCAGGTGGGATTGAGGATCGGTTACTCATTTAAAGGAGAGCTAAACAGTGACAGTTGCCTTGGGGTTCCTGCTGAACCCTAAGAGCATCACCTTAGATAGTCAGGGTCCAAAGGGATATCTCCCTTTAACCATCAAAGTATTGTCCCTGGTTCAGGTGGGCACCTGGATCCTGCAGACATCCTCAGCCTCATGCACCTCTAGAACAGGGAATACCTGCTCATCCTTCCTTTCAATCAACATGAATTTCCTCAGAAAACTCAGGAAAAGGCACTGAGATTTAACTTAATCTGGCAAAGCAGTTTTTGTTTTGTTTTTTTAGGCCTTTTAATGGGAGCTGATCCTGGTGTCTCAAGACATACCTTAGAGGAGAATCTTTAGAGACAGAGGTAGAACTTTCCATTGTCTTCAGGGAAAGAGTTGACAGAGAACCTCAATAGAAGCCCAGAGTCCGTTATTCTGAGGACAGTTGATTCTGTGCTATGATATCAATTGGACCTTAATTTGGAACTCTCTCAGTTCTGAGGATGAGTGAACTGTGGGCATCCCCAGCCTGCTGTCCATTTTCCTCATGACCATGGCAGTGGGTGGCATGACCTGGTGTCCCAGGGCATGTACTTCATCTTGGTGCCTGTAGTTGTAGGAGTGTCAGCCTTCCTGAAGATTCCACTGGGAACAATAACAATGGTGTCCCATAAGTAACCCTGAAATCCTAGGGTGGATTCCCCAGAGGAAGACATCATTATGACTCCAAGATCTCTGAATAGCTCATTCCCATTATTCTGATAGGCCTTTCAACAGTTGGTGGCAGATAATGGCTGCCAGGCATGAGGGTCCCTTTTATGGTCTATTTCTTGTCAAACCCATAGAAATCTTTTGATCTCTTTTTGCCACCAGTTCAGGTGAAATTAACCTCTATTTTTTTTTTTTTTTAATTCTCTGCATCCCTGAATTGCTTTGGTTGAATGACATTCAGTTAAGTGATGATTAAGGCAAACCCACAGGGAAAAGTCTCATTGGGCAGGGTCCCTTTCTAGGAAGTAAAATGGCTTATAACAAATTGTATGATGACCTGTACAAACACAACAATGTGAGTTACAGGATCTCTGTGATAGGTGGCAGAACATCTTGCAGGTCTCCTTGCACCATCGCCAGCAGAGGAGAATGTGGAATAGCTATGAGAGGAATCTGGAGGGGAGTGGGGGGCGGGGTGGAATCACAACATCCCATAATCCAAGAGACCTGAAAATATCTGGACACTGAACAGCATAAGGGCAAGCCTCTACCACTCTCAGGATTGCCTTTCAAAGTGAACTCCAATGCATTCGCTCTACCTGGTGTTAGTTTTGAACTGTCCCAGTTGTCAGATGGAGCAGACGGTAATATGCTGGAACATTCCATAGTCCGTCAGAAAAGATGAGAGAAATAAGCATAAGACACTAACACGTAAGAGAAAGACCAGAAATATTTCTCATGAGATAGAGACAGCCTGGGAATATGGGACAGTCATGTAAGGATCAGTGTAATGGATCTAGTGACAACACTTGTATTACTTCGATGAGCAGCTGGAAAGCACTTTTTAACATGTCTCGGTTTCTCTGACTGGAAGTTTAAGACATCTAGGAAGGCTGGGAGCACTTGATGATCAATCCTTATGTGTGTGTCCCCAGGCATGCTAGAAATTAATTACTATGAAAGGGAGTTCCCTACAAGACTGCTAACATCTCGAGGAATAACTCAGACATTTCCCTGAGGTCTTTAGTCACCTAAGAACACCTTTTGGTGGGAAGGACCAAGTGTCACTTTATTCTTTGGACCTGAAAATCAGTCTCTCATAAATGCTGAAAGACTGTCCTGTTCCTAGGTAGATAGGAAAGAGCGAGTAGAACAAGGAGGAACAGTGTTGACTAAGCAACTCTCCAGAACAAGGGAGGTGAGATTTGGAGACTCACAGATGATGAGGGTCACTCAAACTGCTGTTACCTCTTCCTGATCACCAAAAAGATGTTGCCTAGTGAACTGGGGAGTCCCTGGGCCCTGGAGTGTCGACCCAGCCAGAACCTAAGGAGTCACTGAACATTCTTGGTCTTGTCATAAGAAGGAATTCAAAGACAAACAGCATAGTAGATGAATAACAAGAAGGAAAGCTTATTAAAGTGAAAAGTGCACTCTGGAGATACAAGAGCAAGTGAGAGAGCAAGAGATGAGAGAGAGCACATGGCTGGATTTCTTTTATTGATAGTTGTTAACTAGGGTTGGAATATTCATTACTTGGGGAGGGAAGCAGGGTTTCTAGCTTTTTCTTCCTGATTTGGTCAGGGGTTTCTTGTCATGGCATCTGCGATTTGGGGCCTGTCTGGTTTGATCTAGCTTTTTGTGGAATGCTGATCTTCCCTAGCTGGCCATGACTTCCTTGATGTTGACCTCAAGGCAACCTGTTAGAACCTAACTGACTGCCTACTCTAACAAAAACATTTGGTATGGTGAGTAGTTCATTTAATATAGAGAGACTACCAGATAATGGAGTTGGAAAGAAAAGGTTATAATTAGCCTCAGCCTAAGGTTTCTGAACATTATTATTTGGCAAAGGGAAGTTTATGAATGCCTCTATTCATAAGTATGATGCTGTAGGTTTGTAAGGAAATATAGCTTAAATGATAGAACAAATTGAGGTGGAGAGAGGAAGAGGGACAGGAGAAAGTGTTAGGAGGCCACTGCTATTGGCCAGTGAGAGAAACTCCAGGCTGAATTTCAGAATTGAAGAGGGACCCAGATTTGGCACATTTTCTGAATTATAATCATAGAATATAGTGAAATATTAGAAGGGAAAGTTGAGGTAAAACTATATGTCAAGGAAAATGATACCTTATATTTTATTCTGTTTTATTTTTCTTTTCCAAGGAAATACATGGATAACAAAGCCATAGGAAAATAGGTAATATAGAAAAAGTAAAAGTTATGGGGTGGTATGAAAATAATAAGGTTCAGGGGTCTATAGGATATTCATATAGGTATATTGATTAGACACTTAGAGTTTTGGAAGATAAATCCTAGAAATGGGCTACTAATATTGACAATTAGACAGTGAAGGGTCTACATTGATTGAACATCTACTGCAAGCCAGTAATTTTTTCATAATTATTTTAATTATTAGTCTGTATAACCTAAGAAAAGCAGTTTTGGTAGAATGGTACAAATGATATAGAAATAAATGAATTTGTGTACCTTGTAGGAATGTGTGGACATATGTATATAAATATGAAATGTGGACTTGGGAAAATAATGTCTATGATATTGTCTTTTTAATTGGATGGTAAAGAAAGCATATGCCATTTTTTCTAGAGGGGCCATTCCTGTTTTCTGATTATGTCCTCTGGTGACATATGTCTCCAGAAATTGTGTCCACAAGCTTTGCTCCAAGGCCAAAGGCATCCTGGAGACACTGACAAATAGGTTAGTAAATTACCATATCCAAGATTAAAGCTGGTGATAACTGCAAATCAGAAAGTAATTGATGATGCTACACAGTTTGTCGAAATTCAAATCCCTAGTCAACAGCATGACTCCCTGAAGAAAGGCATCTTCCTACTACCCATTTGTTGTTATGCACTGTACCAAAATTAAGTGACAGAGTTTAGAAAAGACATGATATAATAAAATTCCTTATACCTTTTTGTGCTAAATTATAGAATTATCTCTTACAGTCTAAGAAACCACTTCATTGATCAGTCATTTATACTTATATCTGGGCAATTTTCTCTAATTAGAACATATATAGTTATCAAAATAGACATTTAAATGTTATACATCTTTTATGTATTTGAAGCTTTCAAATGCACTCTTCTCCATGGAAGACTCTGGGGTGGGGAACTATGAAATGATTTTAATTCAAGCCACTTCCTCCCATGACACACCTGTGTGAATTACAGAAAACTTAACCATGATGTTCTAGGCACCACAGTTAGTCTTCAATTTTGAAATTACACTCTTTAAACAGAGTCACAAAACACCCTTTCATTTCAGTGATGTGAAGCAAGTCCCTCTGCTTCAATTAAGAGCAATTGGAGGGAACAGTGATAACAGAAGTCCACCTCCAAGCAGAGTATAATGAGACGATTAAGGGCTCTGGCGGTTAGCCAGACTGCCAGGCTGTTTTTCATGTCTCTTACTTCACTGACAGCACCTTCATGACATTTGTACCTTGACGCCAGAAGTACTAACAGCTGCAGCACCAGTGGTAGAAAGTCAGGAAAGACCTTTTTCAGCTTTAGTTGCTCTCACAGATTGTCAGCACCCCAAGAGAACAAAGTCTGTAAAAACTGACTCTGGCTCGCTACATCCGTTGTGAAGAGTTTCGGTGTGGTGTCTGAAAGCAATTCTGTTCCGTGACATTGGACTTAGGGGAGGTAAGAGTTTTTCAAGATAGAAGACACGTGTGGTAAGCGTGTGATAAATGGCAGTAACAAGGTTGGTCTGGGAGTTCATGGTTTTGTGAAATGAAATATTTCAACAAAATTCTGTGCTCGGTTATTTGCTATAGACAACCCTTTTGACCCCAAACTGAGGAAGCCAAAAAAGACTAAAGGACAAAAATTCTAGTTACCTTGACGTTGGATGGTATTCTTAACTAATAGCAATAGATGCGGCACTCTGACTTCTAGTGGCTGCTACTAATGACAGAGCTTCGGGCTGTCAGGAAATGAAAAAGGTCAGGAGACAAGTGCACATATGTGAAAAAGGAGTTCAAATAATAAATGTTTATTTTTGGAACTGTGCCAGTCTGTCTTGGTGTTTGCAGGGTTATTCTTGGCACATCAGTGTGTCACTAACATTTGGACATGCTCTTGAGAACCAAGGTCCTAAAAGGCAAACACTACTATCAGGGGGCCACTATGCATTGACAGGTCTTTTTCACAAATTAAGTTTCTTTCTATCATGTTAGTGTTGCTACCATTTTGGTCTGAAAAATGTGAATAGTTATTTAGCTAAACCTAATTACCTTTCCATAATTGGAAGAGCATTTAAAAGGAGCTATTATACAACAAGTAACTTACTGCAAAACAGTTTCCTATAAATGTATTGATACTAATAGCATATGGGAAGGGTATGTGGATATAGCATATGAGAAGTTTTTGTAAAAAGTCTGTATTTTTAATTTCATGCTAACAGAGCTGTCTCTGTACTTTTCTGAAAACTCCATATTTGAAAAGCTGATTATAGAACTTTGTCTTATTTATATTTTAAATATTCCAGATACCCGATGAAAAAAATCTTCAAATGGTATAAAAATGCACAAACATAAGAGAAATATTTAAGAGAAATGAGTAATCTATTAATAACTTTAAGTAAATAAATCTAAAAGAAACGGGAAAGGGAGAGAAAAAAATTCTAATTAAGCATAGTCCAATCACTTTGCCCATTAAATTCTGTTTTCTTCATGTACATTCTGATGTCCAAAGGAGTTAAGAGAACTATTTGATTTCGTGTAGCTGATGAGTGACTAGGATTCAGTATGCCTACTCCGAATTCCAGGGTCCTTTCTAATGTAATATTCCTGAACATGCTCAGAAAGCTAAAACATCAGAGTATTTTTCTTTTGGCACTTTGTTGTGATTCATGTCAAAATGGAAACTTAAACATGTGTTGAAGTTTGTGAAGAACATAAATACATTGATTAGGTATGATAGAATTGCACCATAGTAATTTCAAAAATGTTTGAGAATTAAATGCATTCTTTTTTTGTTTTGTTTTGTTTTGCAATTAACTCTGCATTGAGCTATCAGAGTGAGAGAAGCCTTGGGAAAAAAAGAGCTATGCATCATCCAGAATGTCCACAGGGAAGTCTGCAAAATTTTTCCGTTTCATTGCTAATGAGTCATTTTCACCTGACTCCTGCTCCCACCACTTCCCCCCCTGAAGAGCCAGCTGTCATTTTCCACAGCTGAATGGGTTTGGTACCAGACAGGTGGCAGCAGGGTGGGGAAGAAATTGTGTCAGTGGGATGTAGTTAATCTGGAATTAGGATGATCCACCTGGTATCATTAAAAATTGTATCATAAATGGTTCGCTACAATATAAACAACACTTAAAAGTTAAGGTTCTCAATATCCTTGAAAAGACAAGAATATTTAACATTAATTGAATATTTGAGCAGTCTTCTACACAGTATTAGACTAATAAAGTCTAAATGTAGAAATGACAGTGTTTTATATCCTATTTATAGGAAAAATGGATTGGGCTGTGTTATTCTAGATTCTGACATTTATTTACTCTGTAACTTCCTGTGTGCTATAGGTTCTCTGAAAAAAAAAAAGTGTCTTGACATCAGTAAAACCTGGTTGAAGCTTAAATGGTTTAATATATTTGGAAATAAGGTAAAAGTTAAAGGAGGATGTGAGGTTAAGAAAGTGTGATACTTTTCTTAAAAAAGATTTTATTTATTTATTTGACAGAGAGAGAGAGCACAAGCAGGGGGAGCAGCAGACAGAGGGAGAAGCAGGCTCCCTGCAGAGCAGGGAGCCCAATGAGGAGCTTGATCCCAGGACTCCAGGATTATGACTTGAGCCGAAGGCAGACGCTTAATGACTGACCACCCAGGCGCCCCATTGTGATACTTAGTTTTATGTGTCAACTTGACTGGGCCACTGGGTGCACAGACATTTGGCCATTCTGAGTATGTCTGTGAGGGTGTTTCTGGATGCAATTAACACTTGAATCTATAGGCTGAGTAAAGTGGAGTACCCTCCCTAATGTGAGTGGACCCTATCCAATCAATTGAATGCCTGGATAGAACAGAAAGGCTAACTTTCTAGTGAGTAAGGGGATTCCTCTTGCCTTCAAGTTCAAACATCAATTTTTTCCTGTCTTCAGACTTGAACTGAAACATAGGTTCTTCTTGGGTTTTAGGCCAAGGCCTGCCAACCTTCAGACTGTAGCTATAACAGTTGGCTCTCCTGGTTCTCAGGCCTTCAGAATTAGACTGCTCTCCTGCATCTCCAGGTTGCTTACTCCAATGTTGGGACCTCTTGGTTTCCATAATTACATTTCCCATTAACCTAATTCCTGGTAGTATATTTATATAAGTATAAATATATCCTTATTAGTTCTGTTTCTCTGGAAACACTAATATAGAGAGGATGTTTATATATTTTTAAGATGGAGGAGACAGATGTATTTAAATAGTGTTAAGAATAATTCCATTGAGTCTCTGAGTAGTAAGGTATGTGATCAAACTAGGGAATTCCATGTCCACTTCTCCACTGATGTACCTCTTTTATTAAGCATAGCCATTGGTCCTATGCAATGTTATGCAAAGTCTGTGTCATGGCTCAAACATTTGGTAACTTCTTTAAGAGTGGTGCATGCTGAAGACAGAAGGGCAAGAAAAAGAAAACCATACCTAAAAATATATGTTGATTCTAGTGAGGGAGAATCCCTTCCCCTTCCAGGTGGGAAGGATACCAACATATTTAACTTGCTACCAAGCAGCTGATTAAAGTCCTCATGGAATAGGGCCAGATTGGTGGCAGTGGGTGGGCTTAGCCTAGTTTGGACATTCTGTTCTGGTAGTAATTGGATCAGCTTTATTGAGTGAGTGCTCATGTTGTTGGGCCCCATGGCTAACCTCTGTCTTTGACAAGGTTGCCACTCTGTCTATGAGTCCCCATGCTAATACTAGACTGACTGATAACAGGGACAGGCTCTAGTTAGTTGGACAAGATACTCTGTGTATTTGTTTGTGTGTTTGTTTGTAATGTTTGTATTTGTTTTGTAATGTCTCTTTCTAGTGGGTGGTAGAGTGCCCAACCTCATATATGGTAAACATACCTTAACACAATATCATAGACGGGGTGGCTTAAAAAACAGAAGTATATTTTCTCACAATTTTGGAGGCTAGAGGGTCAACATCAAGGTATTGCTAGGTTTGATTACTTCTAAGGCTCTTGGCTTGCAGATGACAACCTATTCTTTGTGCCTTCACAAAGAATGTTTCTGGTTCAAATTTCCTCTTCTTTTTTTTTTTTTTAAGATTTATTTATTTATTTGAGAGAGAGAGAGAGAGTGCCTGAGCAGGGGGAGAGGCAGAGGAAGAGGGAGAGAGAGAGAATCTCAAGCAGACTCCCTCCTGAGCATGGAGCCCGATGTGGGCCTCAAGAGCCTGAGATCATGACCCGAGCTGAAACCAAGTCATATACTCAACTGACTGAGCTATGCAGGTGCCCCATCAAATTCTTATAAGGACACCATTATAATGGATTAAGGCCTACCTAAAGACCTCATTTTAATTAATTACCTCTTAAGACCTTATCTCCAAATATGGTTACATTCTGAAGTATTGGGGTTTAGGACTTCAGCATGAGTTTTGGAGGGGCACAATTCAGCCCATAACACCAGTCTTCTAATCTTTTTCCTTCCAGCCCCTGGACAATGAATCAAGCCATTTGCTACTGTCCACTGTATTTTTATGTATTCTTACTTTAGGCTATTTCTCTTTCAACAGAAACTGGATGACCAGGTTTACTATCTCTTGAAAGAATCCCCCCCAACCCCCACCCCTCACTCAGGATATATTTCAGAGTCAGCTTATCATAGTATGTGCTTATTTTCAGGATGCACACACACACTTAAGGGTACCTCGTTCCTAAATAGGATTTTTTTTCTTTTAAAGATTTTATTTATTTATTTGACAGAAAGAGAGACAGCAAGAGAGGGAATACAAGCAGGGGGAGTGGGAGAGGGAGAAGCAGGCCTCCTGCTGAGCAGGGAGCCTGATGTGGGGCTCGATCCCAGGATCCTGGGATCATGACCTGAGCCGAAGGCAGACGCTTAATAACTGAGCTACCCAGGTGCCCCCTAAATAGGAATTTTAATATGAATAGAAGTTCTTCAGGTGGACAAGTCATTTAAAGCACAGAACAGTACTAGATCCTGTCTTGGAGTTAATATGCTGCCAATAAACATTAAATATGAATTAAGTTCTAGCTATAAGGTTTTTTAAAATGTTAAATTCATTTATTTGTTTTTCTAATCATTGACACATTGGAAATGAAAAATTAAAAGCAGATTCTATTAAAGACAGTCATCCTGCAAAAAGTCCTAAAAGATAAGCTAAAAAAAAAAAAAAAGATACATGCTATATGCATTAGAGAGAATTTGAAATAGAGGAATTAGGAATGTAGAAGAGAAAAGGAAAATATCAGGTGACTTTTTTTTTTTAATTTTAGGCTGGTTATAAGGATTTTTTTTCCCTTTGTGCAAACCCAAAATCCCTGTTAAAATGACAAAAATCAGCAGACTTACATAAGATAAATTCATGGTGACCAAAGGTGAGTGAAGCAGGGTTATGAATAATGAGACATCTCACCTCCTTTTTGGTTAAGTCACCTAGGATTTCTGGGTGAGGTTTGATCTACTTTTAAAAGAAATGGAGAAAAAAGATAGGTTGGCAAAGGTCATAACTTTGTACAAGGTAGAACTTGAGATATAGCAACTAACATGTAAAACTGAGTTTAGAAAGAACTTTATCATCTTGAAACTTTTATTATAATCCTTTGAGTAGACAGAGGATCTGACATCATTATTTCCATTTTAAGGCATTAGCTCAGAAATGCTAAATGACTTTCTCAAAATCTAAGAGTGGCAGAAGCCTAAGGAAATCTGACTGATTCCAGATGTAACAGTCTCTTCACTACAACACACTGTCTTAAAAGACAGGCATGAGCTTATTGAGAATACAAGAGTGGAAAGTTTTGCTTCTGAGAAGCAAACTGGAGGAGGGAATTTAAAAACAATAAGAACCATAACACAGTCATTCATTATAATTTCTTATTTTGCTATATTAATTCATAATTAAAGCAGGAAATAATAATTAGTATTATTTATCAAATGCTCAATATAGGTCATGCACTTTGGTAAGCTTATGTGCATTATTTCATTTAATTTTCTCATTAATTCCATGAAATAGGAAACAAAAATGATGTGCCATATCTTCACTAAAAAGTAATGACAATAATGGGGACACAGAATTCTGACTCCCAAATAATTCTTCCTAATGAAAGTCAAAATTGAAAGAAACGTAACTCTTTACATCCTTAAGTAAGCTTTTGCTGTTTACTCAGGTACTTATCACTCTGCCAAAATTTACAAACTTCAGAAAAAAAATCAGCTTCCTTTTTTTCTTTTTTTTAATTCTGTGCCCTAAGGGATGAGTAGAAATGTATAATTGTCACATCTTAAGAAAAGAAGGAAGGGAGAAAGAAGGAAGGAAAAAAGAAAGGAATTAGAAAGAGGGAAGGAAGGCAGGAGAAAGGTAGAGATAAAAGATGTGAAAATGAAATAAGTGTGTAATCCCTCTGCTCATAATTCCTCACAAAACTAGACAACATTTTTACTTCTTAAAAGCACAATGATTGGGTTTTGAAGTGAACTTAGAATATATTGTTTCCTCACATAGTGTTGTACATGTAGTGTGAAATTGAAAAAAAATTAATTTACAGTGACTAAAAAAAAGTTATTTTGTGTACTACAGGGATATCTAGAATTTAGACTTGATGTCAGAAATGCAGGGCAGGATTAGAGAAAATCACTGGTTGACTGATGAAATTACTGATATTCCACCCTGTCGATTCCAGTGTTAATCTCTTGTGGTTCCAACTAATATAAATAAGAACCATAAAGATCAGTAATCTTTGGTCATGAAGTTACTAGCAACTGAAATACTTTTTCTCAATCTAATCATGATATATGCAGGACAGGTTTCCTTTAACTTTTGGTAGTATCTTAACATGGAATTTGAGTTAATGGCCTTCAATTACTTTGAAGTCAGCAAGCTAATGTTTCAAAGCTTATATTCCAGCTTAGTTATTTGAAATAAAATGTATTATATATATGGGTAGCTTTGCTCTGGTTTTTATGTTGGCACATTCATAAATCTATCAAAGAGTAAATTTAGAAAAATACAAATTTCACTGAGTAGAGAATTTCATTGGGACAGTGAACTTCATTAGAAGTAAAAGAACATGGATGGCCCCATACATGTAAATTCCTTCCAGGTAACCAAACAAGGTGCATTTATACAATATTTTCAAACATGTTAAAATGTAAGTCACTTATAAGATTTTAATAACCAATACATATTTCAGATTTCTTTTTTTATTTTTTTATTTTTTTAAAGATTTTATTTGTTTATTCATGAGAGAGAGAGAGGGAGAGGCAGAGGCAGAGGGAGAAGCAGGCTCCCCGCGGAGCAGGGAGCCCGATGCGGGACTCGATCCCAGGACCCTGGGATCATGACCTGAGCTGAAGGCAGACACTCAACCGACTGAGCCACCCAGGCGTCCCCATATTTCAAATTTCTTAAATCAAGGGAATAATAAAGATAATTTAATAAATATTAGGTATAGCATAGAACTATTATAAAAACTTTTAAAAACCTGAAATATAGGTATAAGTTAATGTGTTAACTGTTTTTTTGTGTGTGTGTTGTTGTCGTTTTTATTTCATCTTTTTTAAAAAGTTGATTTTTTTTTAATTTAAATTCGAGCTGGTTAACACACAGTGAAATATTAGTTTCAGGTGTAGAATTCAGTGATTCGGCACTTATATAAAACACCCAGTGTTCATCAATACTAGTGTCCTCCTTAACCCATCACCCATTTAACCCATTCCCCACCCACTTCTCTCCCACTAACCTTTAATTTGCTCTCTATAGTTAAAAGTCTGTTTCCTGGTTTGACTGTCTCTCTCTCTCTTTAAAGATTTTATTTATTTATTTGTGAGAGAGAGAATGCACACAAACGGGGGGGGGGGGGGGGCAGCAGGCAGAGGGAAAAGCAGGCTCCCCGCTGAGCAAGGAGCCCAATGCAGGACGCAACTTGAGCCTGGGATCATGACCTGGGCCAAAGGCAGACTCTTAACTGACTGAGCTGTCCAGGCATTCTTCTTCTTCTTCTTCTTCTTCTTTTTTTTTTTCATATGTTCATCTGTTTTGTTTCTTAAATTCCACATATGAGTGAAATCATATGGTATCCGTCTTTCTCTGATTGACTTATTTTGCTTAGCACACTACTCCCTACTTCCAACCATGTTGTTGCAAATGGCAAGATTTCATTCTTTTGTTATGGCTGCATAATATTCCATTGTATATATAGACCACTATCCATTCACCAATCTATGGACATTTTATAATGCTGCTCTAAACATCAGGGTGTATGTATCCCTTTGTTTTCCTTTAGGTAAATACCTAGTAGTGCAATTGCTGGATCACAAGATAGTCATATTTCTGACTTTTTAAGGAACCTTCATACTGTTTTCCAGAGTGGCTGCACCAGTTTGTATTCTCGCCAATGGTGCATGAGGTTTCCTTTTTCTTTACATTCTTGCCAACACTTAGTTTTCCTTGGGTTTTGATTTTAGTCATTCTGACAGGTATGAGGTGGTATCTCATTGTGGTTTTGATTTGTATTTCCCTGATGATGAGTGACATTGAGGATCTTTTCATGTGTCTGTATGTCTTCTTTGGAGAAATGTCTGTTCATGTTTTCTGCCCATTTTTTAACTGGATTATTTGGTTTTTAGGTGTTGAGTTTTATAAGTTCTTAAATATTTTGGATACAAACCTTTTATCAGATCTGTCATTTACAAATATATTCTCCCATTCCATGGGTAGCCTTTTAGTTTTGATGATTGTTTCCTTCACTGTGCAAAAGCTTTTTATCTTGATCAAGTCCCAATGCTTTATTCTTATTTTTGTTTCGCCTGCCTCAGGAGACATATCTAGTAAGAAGTTCCTATGGCTGATGTCAAAGAGGTTACTGCTTGTGTTCTTTTCTAGGATTTTTATGGTTTCCTATCTCACATTTATATCTTTCATCCATTTTGAGCTCATTTTTGTGTAAGGTATAAGGAAGAGGTCCAGTTTCATTCTTTTGCATATTGCTGTCCAGTTTTCCCAACACCTCTTTTTTTAAAAGACTGTCTTTTTTCCACTGGATATTCTTTTCTGTTTTGTCAAAGATTAATTGACCATATAGTTATGGGTTTATTTCTAGGTTTTCTATTTTGTTCTATTGGTCTATGTGTCTTTGTTTGTGCAGTAGCATACTGTCTTGATCACTACAGCTTTGTAGTATACCTTGAAGTCCAGAATTATGATGCCTCCAGATTTGTTTTTCTTTTTCAAGATAGCTTTGGGTATTCGGAGTCTTTTTTGGTTCCATACAAATTTTAAGCTTGTTTGCCCCAGCTCTGTGAAAAATGCTAGTGATATTTTGATAGGCATTGCATGAAATAGGCATTGCATGAAATACGTTGATTGCTTTGGGTAGTATAGACATTTTAACAATATTTGTTCTTCCAATCCATGAGCATGGAATGTCTTTCCATTTCTTTGTGTCATCTTTAATTTCTTTCATCAATGTTTTATAGTTCTCAGAGTTCAGATCGTTTACCTCTTTGGTTTGGTTTATTCCTAGGTATCTTAAGGTTTTTGGTGTGATTGTAAATGGGAATAATTCCTTGATTTCTCTTTGTGCTGCTTCATTATTGGTGTATGGAAATGCCATAGATTTCTGTACATTGATTTATATCTTGCAATTTTACTGAACTCATTTTCTAGCAATTCTTTGGTGGAGTACTTTAGGTTTTCTAAGATTTTTATTTATTTGTCAGGGAGAAAGAGAGAGAGAGAGAGAGAGAGAGAGAGAGCTGCAGTGCAAGCACCAGCAGGGGGAGCCGCAGGCAGAGGGAGAAGTAAGCTTCCTGCTGAGCAAGGAGCCTGATGTGGGACTGGATCCCAGAACCCTGGGATCATGACCTGAGCCAAAGTCAGACACTTAACCAACTGAGCTACCCAGGCGATCCGAGGCCTTTTACTTATTTTTATTGTCTGATTGCTGAGGCTAGGACTTCTAGTACTATGTTAAATAACAGTGGTTAGACTGTCTTCTTCCTGACTGTAGAGAAAAGCTCTCAGCTTTTTCCCATTAAGAAAGATAGTAGGAAGGGAGAAATGAAGGGGGGGAAATCGAGGGGGAGATGAACCATGAGAGACTATGGACTCTGAGAAACAAACTGAGGGTTCTAGAGGGGAGGGGGGTAGGGATTGGGTTAGCCTGGTGATGGGTATTAAAGAGGACATGTACTGAATGGAGCACTGGGTGTTATACGCAACCAATGAATCACGGAAGACTACATCAAAAACTAATGATGTAATATATGGTGATTAACATAACATAATAAAAAAATTTAAAAAACTAATGATATAATGTATGGTGATTAACATAACATAATAAAAAAAAGAATGATATTAGCTGTGGGTTTTTCATGTATGACCTTTATGATATTGAGGTATGTTCCCTCTATCCCTACTTTGTTGAGGGTTTTTATAATGAAGGGATGTTGTATTTTATCAAATGCCTTTTCTGCATCTATTGAGAGGATCATATGGTTCTTATCCTATTTTTATTAATGTGGTGTATCATATAGATTGATTTGCAAATATGGAACTACCTTTGTAGTCCAGGAATAAATCCCACTTGAATGTGGTGAATGGTTCTTTTAATGTACTTTTTTGGATTTGATTTTCTAGTATTTTGTTGAAAATTTTTGGATCCAACTTCATCAGGGATATTGACCTATAGTTCTCTTTTTTAGTGGAGTCTTTGGTTTTTGCATCAGGGTAATGCTGACCTCATTGGATGAGTTTGGAAATGTTACTTCTATTTCTATTTTTTTGAGTAGTTTGAGAAGAATTTAAAATTTTCTTTAAAATTTTGGTAGAATTCACCTGGGAAACTATTTGGTCCTTTAAAATTTTGGTAGAATTCACCTGGGAAACTATTTGGTCCTGGACTTTTGTTTTTGGGGAGATTTTTTATTATTGATTCAATTTCTTTGCTGGTTATTAGTCTGTTCAAGTTTTCTATATCTTCCAGTTTCAAATTTAGTAGATTATATATGTCTAGGAATTTATCCATTTTTTCCATGTTGTCCAGTTTGTTGGCATATAGTTTTTCGTAATATTCTTTTATAATCCTTTGTATTTCTGTATTGTTATTTGTTCTCTCTCATTGTGATTTTATTTATTTGGGTACTTTCTCTTTTCTTTTTGATAAGTCTGGCTAAGGGTTTATCAGTTTAATTAATTTTTTTCAAAGAACTAGCTCCTGGTTTCATTGATATGTTCTACTGTTTTTATTTTGGTTTGTTTTACTTTATTTTTTAGTTTTTATATTATTTATTTCTGATCAAATCTTTATTATTTCCCTTCTCCTTCTGGCTTTAGGCTTCATTTATTTTTCTTTTTGTTGTGCAGTTTGTTCTGTCAGTCCTCAGGTTGATTTCATGGGTATTCAGAATGATTTGATAGTTATCTAGTGGTGTTTGAGGGATGAGGCAAGCTTGGGGTCTTCCTGCTATTTCACTATCTTTGCTCTACCAACCTATTTCAGCTTTACTGAATTACAATTGACATATAAATTTGTAAGATACATAAATGTACATTGTGATGATTTGATGTACACACCTACTGTAAAAGATTTCCCCCATCTAGTTAATTAACACATCCATCAACTCATTTATTTATTTATTTGTTTATTTATTGTGAGAATATTTAAGCTTTACTATCTTAGGAAATTTCAATCATACAATAGAATTTTATCAACTTAGTCACCATGTTTTACTTTAGATCCTCAGATTTTTTTTAAGTCTTTTAGCTAAAAGTGTGTACCTTTTAACCAACCTCTCCTTATATCACCGATCCTCCAGCCCCTGGCAATCAGTTTTTGATTCTGTTTCTATGAGTTTGACTCTTCTATTAACTTTGGATTTAGTTTGTTCTTTTTCTAGTTCCTTGAAGTGTAAAGTTAGGTTGGTTATTTAAGATCTTCCTTTTTTCTTAATGTAGGATTTTGTTTTTGTTTTGTTTTTGCTATGCACTTCCCTCTTAGAATTGCTTTTACTGCATCCCATAAATTTTAATATGTTGTATTTCCATTTTCATTTATCTTAAGATATTTTTTGACTTCTCATTTGATTTATTCTTTGACCCATTGGTTGTTCAGTAGCATATTGCTTAATCTCCAAGTATTTTTAAATTTTCCAGTTTTCATCTTATATTTGATTTTGGCTTTCATACCACTGTGGTCAGAAAAGATACTTGATATGATTTCAATACTCTTAAAGTTATTGACTTATGATGTTTAACCTATTTCTATTCTTAAAGAAAGTTCCATGAATCCATAAAAAGAATGTGTATTCTTCTGCTGTTAGAAGGAATATTTTATAAATATGTTAAGACATTATGCTCTGGTGTGTAGTTTAAGTTCATTGCTTCCTTATTGATGTCCTGTGTGTATTATGTGTTAAATGTTTTAAGCTATTGCAATCCATGAGAATTGGATTAAAGTTATATTCTTCTGTGTTTATTATTAAATATAAATTATAAAGGAAAATTAAATCTGGAAAAGCAACGACTGACTAAATATCTAATGTTTAAAGTGTTATACCTATGTGTTGATATGGTTAACCAGTATAAGAGTATATGGTCATTTCCTGTATAACTAAATAGAGCCTGTTTCTTAACAGGTGACCTTCAAGGATTGTGATTTAGTGCCATTCAAGATCTACTAGCATCACTTTTGCATGACTACTGCAAAAAGATATCTTTATAGAAATCAGTTCTTTTTTGAAGTTTATAACGTGGACCCTGTTTTCAGAAAGCAGGTACAGTTCATTTTTTTATTAATCTGCCTTTATAGTTGAAATGAATTTTGAAGGGGAAAAAATACATAAAACGTGTGTGTCATTTATGACACTCCTTAACAACAGCTCAATATATTAAAGTTAATATTTTATATACTCAAAAGTAGTGTTTTATCTTTAAATTGAAAAAAGCTTGATTGTATCAAACTCTACAGATATTGTGAAGATAATATTAATGAAAAATAGTAAACTATTTTGTCTTTATTAAATTTACAGTTTTATATGAGCATGGCAAGAACATGAAGATCGTGTTAAATTGTTGGAAACAATAAGAGAAACAGTCCTCTGATGTACCAGCCTCTATTTCTTTCTTAACAAACATATAATATGCTAGTGGGGAGATTTTGTTCCTTTTGATGGCTTGGGTTGGAAAACAGTCCTTAACTTATTCAAATAGGAAGTCATGAGCAGAATGAGTTTGAGACATCCCCACCTTCATAGGGAATCTTCTGAGTGAAAGTGATTATTACAGTGTTTGCTCAGCTGCTCCACATTCTTATATACTTATTTAACAACCCAAATCATTAAATAGTAATTGTATCTATTTGCATCTAAGAGTCCTTTAAAATTAATACACTAAAATATTTTAGAATACATGATTAGATCCATGTTTATTATTTATGTGTAAGTGGACATCAACAGATCATCTCAAATTAATTCCACCACCATGTACTGCTTGACTATAATATTTATGATATATCTTTAGATAATCAACCAAATAGGTCAATTCACTTTTATATAGAATTCATTATCTTTGTTTTCTAATTATTTATAAAATATTGACAGTATCATACCTAATTTCAAGGCTTCCATATATCTATCCTCTAATTTGTTAGGTTAACTCAAGTTAATTGATTCAAAATATTGGAAAGTATTTTACTCAGTCTATTCTTTGTTTTCAGTATCTTCAGTCTTAAAAATCGGAGTTAAAGAAGGAAAGTGACTAAATCTGAATTTGGGGGTAGTTCTGGAAGAGAATATAAGTGTGAAGAGCTTGGACAGGACTTTCTACAAGTCAGGTCCAAATTCTGGAAGGTACCTGCAGAAAATTTTACATAAAAAGTGCCTTTCTTTCATTCCATTAAGTCATATCAGCTTGTAATTTTTATTGAAGGCCTTTATTGAAGGCCCGTACAGTACGAGGTGTCCTTAAATTAACTGTGGAGAAAAGCCACCATGAATTTGACATTTTCCCAAAGACTAAGAAACAAGAGGAGAGAAAAAAAAGAAGTGGGTAGAAAGTCTCTGATAGTGAAACTCCAAACCATGGAAAAGAGTAGTTTGCCATAAATTAGTGCATTGCTACATTCTAATATTAGACAGATTTTTTAGCCAAATTTTGCCATCGTAGTTCTATTTCTTACAATAAGAATGATCTCAGAATAGGCTACATATAGAAAATAAAATTAAAATAATACAAAGTAAAATTAAAATAATAATTTGTGTTCTATTTACAAATTATATATACACATCTTGGAAGGTATATAAAGCATTTTGTCCTTAACTCTTAATTACTAGAACATCTTAACAAATCAAAGTCTCTATTAACTTCCTACTTTTTTGATATCTGAGAATACCAGAGATAAATTATATGTAGACAATTTAAATAGATTTTGTAATGTTAGAAACGATTTATTTGTGGTGCTTGTAGCATTTTCAAAGAAAGGCAACTGACCACAGCATAGCAGCTGTAGGTAAGCGAATTTTGGATCTAATGCTCACTTCCAGATGGATGATTGATATGCAATTTAGATTTATGGTAGACATATCAGCAGATAGAAATAGAATGAAGTAAATGTCTTTCCCACCTGTGAATGGTTTCACTCTATCAATTACCAGCTGAATTGTATTAAATTCAAGTAATTCAACAGAACTCTAATTAATTTTTGAGAGGAGAGGTTTTGTCAAGCTATTAATAAATCCAGGTTTCAAGTTGAGGATATAGAGCTTATTTAACTGCACAGGGAACCTGTGGAAGCAAGTTTGGCATAGCATAGTTCACTCTTGTTAAGTTACTCTTGTTATTGCTCTGCCCAACTAATTGAAAAGCATATTGGTAGAATAGGAAGCAATTGAAACAAATGAGACAGACTGAGCACTCCAAAAAGACATAAGTGAATTAGAATTGATGAATCTGATGAGAATGGATTCATGGTGTCATTTTAAATAAAGTCGCATTTCATTCATGTACTTGCACCTAATCTGTCACTACAACTACTAAAAATATTCAGGGGAGACACTGACAGTTTTATCTTGACACAATCAACTATATTCCTGCCATAATAAGAGGCAACATATATTAAAAGGTGTCTTGAATTCATCCTCTGAGGATGAAATGTTTTGCTCAATAACTTACACAACTTTTATCTGGCAGGCATTGGCTTAGCTCCAAAAGAGAAGAGTCTGAATGGCTCTAGGTTTATAGATTTTCAGAATTGGCAGAATTCTCATCATCTATTGAAAAAAATCTCTATTCCTTACTCTCAGTGTATGCAATCATAGAGTACTACAGCTGATAAAAATAGTGGGATGTTCTCCCAATTTCAAAAATGGGAACTTAATTTTTATCCTAATAGTCTTGACAATTACATCAAAATTTGAAAAGGGGAAAAAAAAAAAAAGAAAGAAAGAACCTTTTCACAGACATTAGTTGCTACAAATGTATTGTGTGTGTTAACAGCACCGCTACTTGTTATGAATCCAAAACGGACAATTTAAAATAATGGGGAAATTCCATGGAGATTATTTTGGGTGAAATATTTGAAATTTTAAACAACTGGAATGTCTATAATAGTCGTTCAGGGGTAATGTGTCAAAATAAATGGGAATGTATAATTTTTAATTGTAAGTAAGGAAGATGGAATGGTTCCTTCCAAAATTGTTATTCAATAATAAAAATCTTTATTTTGAGGTGTTACAAACATCTGTATTTTGCCATCTGTAAATAATAGTATTTTTATATACTATTTTATCTTATGAACTATTAAATACTATAGTTGTAGTTTTTTTGTCTTTTGGAAGATACTATTTTGAAACCCTTTATAAGAACATTTGCTATATAAAGTATGCAAAAATACATTAATATGTGAACGAAAAATATGACTTAAGTAACTTATCAGTTGGTATGAAATATTATATAATATGAAGTTGTATGAATTTCTTAGATAACATTTATCTCTATCTGCTAGTTGTAGAGGTGGGAGGGGTGATTTGAATTGACTACCAAGGGTTTATTTTTAATATCAGTTTATTCATAGAAGACATGGTAAATTAATATTTCTCAAGTTGGAATTCCTGAAGATATGAAAGGAAACTGGGTTTGCCCAAAGCAAGAAGAAGGAAAAAACAGTAATAAATTTTGATGTGAAATATGCCAGAGTGCCTAAGTTTTATAGTGCATAAACCTTTGCTACCATGATGCAAGGCAGTCATAAACTTTAAACATTCAAACACTTCCAGTAGTGTGAATGTATGCAAAATACCTCATACATGATACTTGCTCAGTAAATAATAACTTTTTTTGAATATTTCTATAGTGGAAAGAATTAACAGAAACAGAGAAAATACTGACATTTAGGCTATGTCATACTTTCCTACATGTTTAAATTTCAAGGAAGGCTGAGCATGGAAAACAAAAAAACAGAACAATTTTACTGGAACAGTTTTCAAATATAAGAAAGATTTTGTCTAATCTTGCTTACAAACAAGCAACTGAAACCCTTAGCCTGAATGCTCAGCTGCCTGAACACTTCTAATCTATCCTACAAAATATATGAGAGGCTCTTTCTCTACCAGTAAATGTCTGAAAATTCTGAAATTCAGTTAGCCTCTCTGTATGCAGCCAAGATACAGGGTGAATCCCAGACAGACATTGATTAATAAGATACAGACTTTTCCTTAAAATCTGTCACATTTGCTGAGTGTATTGAGGTGATTTTGACAAATGGAAAAATTGCACGCTTTGGAATAAGGCTGACCCAGGATTGAATCTCTGCTGTAAATTTGCTAGCTGTAGAAACTTGACTTAATAGTCATGGACCTCAAGTTGCCTTAAGCTTTAAAAAGTGGATAATGTCTCATTTTGCAAGGGTGCAAGTAGTTGAATCTATCTATCTATCTATCTATCTATCTATCTATCTATCTATCATCTATCATCTATCTATCTATCTATCAATCATTTATCTATCTATCTATCTATCTATCATCTATTATCTATCATCTATCACCTATCTATTATCATCTATCATCTAGTTTCTTTCTTTCTTTCTTTCTTTCTTTTCTTTCTTTCTTTTCTTTCTTTAACTTATAAGACTCTGAAGTTTTTTTCTACTCGGGTAAATTAGTATAGCACTCATTCTATCACAATAGTAATCATGTTAAACACACTTTTACACGTATATCTGGAGTTTGGTATCTGAAAGGCATTTAACATGATTACAACTGTGATAGAATAAGTACTATACTATTTTACCACTGAATGGAACAAAGCTTTATAGACTGTTTAAATTAAAAGGAAGAAAGAAGGAAGGAAGGAAGGAAGGAAAGAAGGAAGGAAAGAAAGAAAGAAAGAAAGAAAGAAAGAAAGAAA
>NW_023270387.1:32401740-32626682 GCF_011800145.1 Mirounga leonina | reverse complement strand
AAAGAAAGAAAGAAAGAAAGAAAGAAAGAAAGAAAAGAAAGAAGGAGGGGCAGGGAGGAAGGGAAAGAGGAAGGAAAGAAAGAGGAAAAAAGGAAAGTAAAGAAAGAGAGAGGTGGAGGGAGTGAGGAAGAGGGTAGGGGCAAGAAGAAAAAAAATAGGTACTCCTCCTTTTTATGCAATAATAACATTTGCATCCTGGGGCTGTTGTGTTATAAGGTTAATACAGAAAAGTGATCCATCTGTCATAAATATTAGAAATGGAATACAAAAAAATAAAAGCTTCCATTTCTAATTGAAACAATGATATAATTCTCTGCTGGATTTTGTTTTGGCACATAACACTATTTCCCCATTCTTGTCCTCTCCAATTAGGAGCCCCGGGGCCTAATAACTACCTTTCTCAGAAGACTTGCCACCAAGATTCAGGATTAAGTGCCCTTCAATAGGACACATGAGATATCAAAGGTGTAAGAGAATCAGAAGTCTTATCATTGTCCTTCCAGCTACAGTGGTACCAGATCCTTTTCTTAGTATCCTGCGTTTCAGTGCTAAAAGCTACGATCATTGCTGGAAGTTATCTACAGTTTTTACAGTTTCTAACTCTTTGAAAGCTCACAGTTAATTGAAGATTTAGCAGTGGTCTTTCCTGACATTAGTTCTTTCAGATATTCTAATAGTTTATAAGCACCTACCATCTACATTCCTTTTTGCTTAGAATACCATGAGTTTTATTTTTTTATAGCTAATCTAGACAGATAAAGAGGATGCCTAAAAATAAACGAATAAACAAAACGCACACATACACACACAAGCCTAAAGAAGTGCATAAATCAGAGATATATCATGTTCATAAATGGGAAGACTCAATTTCAGAAAATGTCTTAATCCATCCTCAACTAGTTTTATTTTGATGTAACTTTACAAATAATTAAGATAATATGTTAGTGGAGTAGAGTAGACTCCTGAGGTAGATCAAATAGCACAGATAATGTTCTATGTCTTCATAAAAAATTGGTATGCAAGCAATGTGATACTGCAGATCAGTGGAGAAAGAATAAATGATCTCACAGTTTGTTCTAGGTTATCCATAAGAAAAAATAAAATAAAATCATTTCTCTCAGCATGCCATGAAAAATAAATAAACAAGTTATATTTAAAAGTTAAATTTAAAATGCAGAGTTTTGAACATTAGGAAGAAATATTGATACTAAGTTCATTACTTCAACATAAAGAAATATATTTTTAAACAAGAAAAACAGTCTGTGAATGAACAAAAGGACAGATGTGGCTACAATTAAAAAAAAACAAAAAAGAAAGAAAAAATAAGATTATGTGAGAGATCTTGGTACCCAAACTTTTAATAGCTCTCTTTTGCTTGTAAAGTAAAAACAAATTTTGATGTGGGCAATTAATACTTTTTACAGATGTGCTGTAGAATAACTTTGCAAGTTTACAGTGTGGAAGATTGTTATTTTGTCTTTAGCTTTCTTTGTATCTGTATTATTTGGCTTTTAACTTTCCAGTTCTTCTTAATAAAGGAATAAAGTGTATTTACCTACCCTTTAACTTTGGGCTTAGTCATGTGACTTGCTTTGATCAATAGAATGAAGCAAAAGTCATAGTACAGCAGCCCTATGCCTTAAGATACGTTGCATATTTCCACTAACTCTATTGCTCTTTTTCCATCACCTTGAAAAAAGGACAAAAAGAGATATGTAGAATACAGCCACCCCAGGTGAACCCTCCCAGCTAAGCCTAGCCTTAATCAGTTAAAACCTCGGCCACCCAAAATTAAGTTAGCGATAATAAATAATTGTTGTTTTAAAACATGGAATTTGGGGATGGTTTGTTATGCAGCAATGACTAACTGATTAAACTATTATTCACAAGACAATTTATATTTCTCTCATTCTTGTTACTCAGTATCTATAAATATGCATTTCACTGTCCTTCCCTAATTTCACTGTTCTTATTATTAATCCTATCTGGCATGCCCATTATACACAGTTTCCCTTCTTTTAATGTTTGAGATCAAGGTCAAATGAAACCACTTCCATCATATGTGTCAGTTTCCTTTTGTATAAAATGAAACACACATGCCACATACTGAATGATATCCATATTTGTTCATCTGCTTTTATTTCCCATACAGTAGTCTTTAAATCTAGGTACTTCAATTTTATACTAGTCTGTACTTTCCATATAGTTTTATACACAGTGTATGTTTAATATTTGAACAAAGAAAAAAGCATAAATAATGATGGATATCATTACTTACAGTTTTTATATTACATAGAGAAATTAATTTCATTTACAAATTATTCCTGCAGATTTAAGTTTTGCTCTTACTTTTCTGTGGGGACTGTAATTCAAGGAGAGTTCAAATGTAAATTAGGCAAGTTGATGATCATGCCTCCACAGAAGTTAAGTAATCTTCAAATAATGATCGTTAGGGCTAATATGTCAAAATAAGGAAGTGGAAAATCCCTACAACTAATGTATGGTAAATTAACTAATTAGACTATTAGCAGTAAAGATTACAATGTAAATGGTTTTTATTTATTTTTGTATTATGTTATGTTAATCACCATACATTACATCATTCGTTTTTGATGTAGTGTTCCATGATCCATTGTTTGCATATAACACCCAGAACTCCATTCAATCCGTGCCCTCTTTAATACCCATCACCAGGCTAACCCATTCCCCTACCCCCCTCCCCTCTAGAACCCTCAGTTTGTTTCTCAGAGTCCATAGTCTCTCAAGGTTCATCTGCCCCTCCTATCCCCCCCCCTTCATTCTTCCCCTCCTGCTATCTTCTTCTTCTTCTTCTTCTTCTTCTTCTTCTTCTTCTTCTTTTTTTTTTTTTAACATATAATGTATTATTTGTTTCAGAGGTACAGGTCTGTGATTCAACAGTCTACAATGTAAATGGCTTTAGTGACAGTATTTTGCCTTAGTAAACTTTAAGAGGCAATAGCTGGGTTTCAAAAAGTGGAACATTATTGCATAAATTGTATACTTCACTTAGAACAACAGCATTTTTTTCCATTGAAAATAAAGTTTAAAATATCTATATATTTTCTTGTGTTGTAACTTAGAAATTGGTATCTCTGTATGCTTTAGTGATTAGTTCATGTATGAAAGACATAATAAATTGTCTACAATTGAACACCAGACCTCTTTTTCAGTCAATTCTATTCTATAACCATGGCTGCAAATGTCATTTAAAAAATTATGCTTTTACTTTTACACTACTTTAGACAAGTTGGTACATTTACTCTTCAACCTGTTTCTTCTTCTTCTTTTTTTTTTTTCTTACCTAATTTGCTTCTGACATGTTGAAGATGGGGAATTAAAAAAAAAAAAAAAACACATTATCCTCAGTAAAAAGTTTTTGACCACACATGACTTAGGTGATTTGGGGAGCAATAGTTTACACATAAGATGGGAAAAGTATGTTTCAAAACGAAGAAAAAGCTTAAAATTGGGGGTTGCTTGTAGTACTTATAAATACTCATTTTTTTCTTCTTTATGGAATGATGGAAATTCACAGACTTAGCTTGACCACCACCTCATAGACTTAATCTACAGACAATATAGTATGTTAAATACTTCATACTATCTATGTGCTTCTCATATAAGTACGTTCTTAAAATAATTAAAGATTCCATTCTTATATCTTAAATCTAATTTTTAATAATATTTTAAATATTTAATATTGAGCTAGCATGTGGAATAGAAAGTATTAAAGGATCTCTGAGATTTGTTTGGGATAAAGTAGAAGGTGAAAAATCACCTTTGTGTTTATATGTCACTATAGCAAATCATATTGTTTTAAGATTTCAGTGATGCGTAGCAGTGGAAATAAGAGATAAGTACAACAGACTTTTCCGTAGACTGAGTTTTCCAGGTCATTTAATCCTCTCTAGTGTCTTCAGAACACTTCAGCAGAGTTAATGATAACAGATTGTCACATTATTGTCTTCATGATGATCTGTTTGGGTAGAAGATAAAAAACGTTCTGCTCCTAAAGTTATAGGTAAAAATACAGTGATCATCAACTCATCAACTTTGCACACATGCTTTATCTCTCTCTCCCTCTTTCATACACACACGTCATGTGCATTGGTTGTGTCATTTTATTAGAAAGTATAAACTATCAAGAATGATATCAAAAGCTGGGAAATAAAAGTAAAAAAGGCCAGTATATACTGGCCATGAGTGATAAAAAATCATGTCCTTTGCTCTTATAAGTTCTTACACTCTCATTCATATCCATGTAAGAATCTTTGAAAGCAACTCTAATAAATATTATTACAATTCTTATGCTATAATTTTATTATAATTTTAACAGATTAAAAATAGAATGTGAGACAATAACTGGGAGTCTAGAAATAGATATAGGACCATTCCATGAACTGAGAATTGACAGCTTTACAGTGTTGGCCAGAAGACACTCTAAGAAGCAGATTAATAATTATATATGCAAAGCAACTTAGAAGTAATTCATAAAGTAGTAGATAGCTGAGACAATAGTCTAAAGAAAATACTGGGAATACTGGGTTGAACCACTGTTGTGCTATCCAGTAAAGGTAGGTAGTAGCTATATGTACTATTGAGCACTTGAAATGTGGCTTGTTTAAATTGAAATGTGTTGTAAAAATAAAATATAATACAGATATCCAAGACTCAGTATGAATAAAAGTAAAATATTTTATTTATAATTTTATTTTTATCAAATGCTTAAGTTATACTTTAGATATATTATTTAAATAAAATATATTATTAACATTGCCTGTTTCTTTTTTTTTTTAATTACATATGAAGCTTGCATTTGTGGCCTATATATTTATATTGAACAGGTCTGATCTAAAGAATTTCAGCAGTATCATGTAATTATTGATAAGGCAATCACAAATTATCTAAGAATTGAATGTATCCATTTTACACCTCCAATCTACTAGACAACTTTTATCATATATCTATTAGACATGTTCCATGTTAAGGAAACATAAAGACAATAATTAAAAGCTTTTGCCTGAACCAGTTTTTTACCTTCTGGGAAACTCAATTCCACAACCTACTAGAATTTTTAAAGTCCTTGAAATACTCATCCAGAGCTTTTGGATACTAATTATTTTTCTTCTAAAGCACTCAGAGATAATTATATTTAAGTGCCTGTGAATGAGAAAACTTTTAGTGAAAGTTATCTGTATAGCTTGAGGAAGGGTCAGCATATCCTGAGTGAGGTACCTGTATAAAACCAACACCTAACCAAACCAAAGTCCATGGCACAGATCTGAACTATTCTCAGTGACATTTCTGGCTACAGTAGATTTATTCACACCCTTTATACTTAAACCAGGCCCAAACAATGCTCTCTTCAACTCTGCTTTCTGGTTCTGGCCTTTGGAGGCATGCAATGATTACTCAAACTATGTGTAAGAAGTAAAAAGGAAAGGAGAAAGAATAGAAGAAAGAGCTGAAGAACTTTTTTTTAAAGATTTTATTTATTTATTTGAGAGAAAGAAGAGAGAGAGAGAGCACATGAGAGGGGGGAGGGTCAGAGGGAGAAGCAAACTTCCTGCTGAGCAGGGAGCCCGATGGAGGGACTAGAGCTCGATGGAGGGACTCAATCCCGGGACTCCAGGATCATGACCTGAGCTGAAGGCAGTTGCTTAACCAACTGAGCCACCCAGGCAACCTTAAATAAATAATAGAACTCTAGAATCTTGAAAACTGAAAGTGCCAGATAAGATAACTACCACAGCAATAAAAAATACATTTATTTAGTTTGTTCCAAAGTAGAAAGGTGATCTAAAATTTAAGGATTGGAACACAAAAACTAAATTTCACAAAAAAATACCAATAATTCTAACACAATAAATCATGACTCTAAGTTTCAATGTGGCACCATTATTTTCATTGAAAAATTATTCATGTGTTTCCCTGTGTTGTTACACTTCATCTTGCCAATATCATCTTTGAATTTAAATATGTATATAAATAGCATTTTTTTAATAAATAATTAAATGTAACTCTAATGCACATTGTTTCAGTATTCCTGATTTGAGTAGATGTTATGGACTTTCTTTTCATCAACTTAAGTATTAGTAAAACCAAATGGATATACATATATAGATATATCTATATATATAGATTAGTAAAGTCAAATGGATATATATAAAACAACAATGGATAGTCACTGCATTTCTAAGAAATACTTGCTTTGGAAATTGTGTTCAATTGCATCAGAAATGTTTCAATGACTACTTTTTGTCCAAAGTAGTAAAACCTGTAATAATAGCAATAGGTAAAATTCATCATTCACTAATTAAGTATCAGAGGTGTTCTATGATTGATTCTCACAACAATTTTCTAATTTAAGATTATTAATATCCCTAAGATAAATCAAAACAGTAAAAGATCAAGGAGTAAATATTTGAGGGTGTTTTAAATACATGTGATCTGGTTCTAGAGTCTCAATTTTTTTTTTTCTTAAAGATTTTATTTATTTATTTGACAGAGAGAGACACAGCGAGAGAGGGAACACAAGCAGGGGGAGTGGGAGAGGGAGAAGCAGGCTCCCCGCTAAGCCGGGAGCCCGATGCGGGGCTCGATCCCGGGAACCTGGGATCATGACCTGAGCCGAAGGCAGACGCTTAACGACTGAGCCACCCAGGTTCCCCTAGAGTCTCAATTTTTAACTACAGATCTCCTGCCACACTGGGAAGACTCTACAGTCTTCAGTCTCCTACCTATCAAAACACAAGTTCTCTCGAGCCATGTTACCTATATGGTGTACATGTTAAAAATGATTTCCAGATAATTTTCTGGATGTCATCTCTGTTTGGGTTCCCCAAGCATACCCTGATAAGAAGACTATGGTGTTGATAGTTTACCAGGGAGATGATCCCAGGAAACACAAGAGACATGAGGAAAGCAAGACATGGATGGCAGAAAAGTCAAGAAAAGGTGCAGTTATGAGCAGGTCAACAAATACAAGTGGCTGGAACTCTATCATGCACCAACTTTCACATAGGTTTCTGAGGTTTCACATAGAACATGCTTCAAAATTGTCACACCAAAGAGATAGGAATTTAGTTAAAGAGATAGGACACTTAGTTAAGTGTCCTTCATTGATCTCATTGGCTGAGTGTTGACTGACTTGGCTGAGCATTAAATCCTGGGGCCATTTTGGGTTGCCCTGCTTTGGCTGAAAACCATAGATCTCCTGCCACACTGGGAAAACTCTACAGTCTTCAATCTCTTACCTATCAAAACACAAATTCTCTCGAGCCATGTCATCAGTGAGCTCCTTTGTCCCCAGAGAGTGGAGTTCATTCTTGCTGCTCTCAGGCAAGCCTCCTAGAGTGAATAATTGCCCCTCATGTGTCCTAGGCATTTTTCAGATTGCTCTTTTTTTTTTTTTTTTTTTTTTTTTGACAGAGAGAGAGAGAGAGATTGAGAATGAGCAGAGGGAGAGACAGGCAGAGGGAGAGGGAGAAGCAGGCTCCCCGCTGAGTAGGGAGCCTGATGTGGGGCTTGATCCCTGAACCTCAGGATCATGACTCCAGCTGAAGGCAGATGCTTAATGATTGAGCCACCCAGGCACCTCAAGGAGAATAATTTTAAAGTAGAACATTTATTAACACAATTTGGAGTTGGAAGGGAAATTACAGTGTACAGCTTTGACATTTTTTCTCTGTAATTTGTTTTGAAAAGGGGCAGTACACTTAATATTTTCCTGATATTTAGCTGTATGAGAAATGAGGATAAGCATAATCTTACAAGAAACTTTTGAAATGCATATTATTCATATAGAATTTAAATTAGTTTGTAAATAGTAAAGATGAAGATGTGTGAGAAATATTTTTAAGAATACCTAAAGTATAGTGAAAATAATTATTTCTGTGTCCTATATAAAGTCAAATTAAAGAAAACAAAAATTAAAACTATACCAAATTTTGCTTTCTTTACTATTTCAATGATCACTATAATATTAAAGTTGGAATAATTATTAAACTATAGTATTCATATATCAGAATATGATATGTCAGGTTATATATTTTACTTTAAATTAGATCCATGAACTTTGTTTGTGAAATTGAATTAATGTAATACAGTTTATATATATATGTTTTGGTAATAGCCCCTTCAACTTTCATTAGTATATGTGTTAACTTTATACTGCTATTAAAACGTCTTCAAAGATATAGCACAACAAAATATCTGCTATATAGCATATCATATATCTTAGTAATTTTAAAATGTTTAACCTAAGTCTTCTAAAATTTATCTTTGTATTGTGTCTGACCAGACAGCTGTATACCTCAATGTCATTTTTTTTTAAATTTCCTGTACTGACTTGCCTTTGTATTTGCTGTTGTCACAGAGGAAGATCTTCCTCTGGCTATGGTTCTTCTAGCTGGACTTAGAATCATAGACATGAGATAGATTAACAGGAGAAAGTCAAACTTAATAAGCATATGTACAGGGAATTTACACAGACATGAAATTCCAAAGACAATGAGGCAAGATGAAGCTTATATGAGCTAAGGAGAGGGGTAGGGACTTGAGGACACAAAGAGGAGAAAACTCATTAGCAAGAAGGTGAAAAGAGATATTTGGAAAAACAAAAAAGCTTATCATGCAGATAAGTTCCTTAGGTAAAGGAGAGTCTCTGTTAATAGCTCTCTTCCTGGTATAGGTTGTCCTTTCCAACATAAGTTTAGATAGTTGAGGGGGGTGCAGAGAGGTTTTCCTGCATCTTCTGGATTTTGATTACTTCTAACACAAAATAATCTTTATGCCAAAGGGACCCATCTTGGGGAAACTGCCCTGGGCTCCTACACTATCAATTTGTATTGAGGGGCATAATAAGAATCAGTAATACTTAAGTTATAAGAATGAGTTGGGCATGTCACCTACCATGTCTGAGGGAGTGGCAGAATGCCTCTTTCCTTACTGCCAAGAACAATTGGTTGTCTCCTGAATAATTTCATTTTTTTTCAATTTTATTTTGTTGTTACTGTTTGGTGAGGATGAGGGAGATAGAAAAAAATAAAATTAGAGATCTGGTGGGAAAGAAAAATCAGTCAACATAAGGCATTATAAGGAATTTAGCTTTTACTTTTTATGAGGTGAGAAAATGTTGGAGGATTTCAAACTAAGAAATGTAATGATTTAATTTACATTTTAGGTATTTGTTGATGGATTAGATATGACAGGAAAGAAAACAAAAAGTATAGATGTCACCCGTGTTTTGTGTCTGTGTAACTGGAATGTGGGATCTGCCTAGGCAACCAGAAAATAGAATTTCTTCTTATGGAGATTGAGAAAATGGCAGGTTTCAAGTGGGAGAGATTAGGAGTTTATTTTCAGAAAATGTGGAATCTTATTTGATATACAAATGAAGATGTAAAATGGGTAGTTGTACATATGAGTTTGGAAGTTTAAGAAAGTGGAGTTGGCTAGAGATATGAAATTGGGAGTCTTTATTGGTGTTTCATGCTAATAATTTAAAAGAAGACAAGGAAAGGAAGAATAATATAGTCTAAAATGTAGGTTATAGAGGAGGAGAAATAGAAAAAGAGCCTGAGAAGGAACACCTACAGAAAATGAAGGACAAACATGAGATCGGTGATTCAGATGCCTTGTAAAAATACCTTTTAAGAAAGAGAAAGTGGACAGCAATAGCAAAGGCTGCTTACGTCTGCTAAGATGAGAACTTAATATTGACTTTATTTACTTTGATTTCATTGTTACTTAGCCAAGAGTTTTGCAAGTGGAATGATGGTTTGGTGGAAATGAACACCTGATTTGAGTGCATTTGAGAGGAAATGGGAAAAGAAAAAGCAAAACGAGCAAGCACAAAGAGGTTTTTCTCTAAGCAATAATTATTAATATTAACAATCCTAGTAATAATTATATAAATGTAAATAATTAAATGAAAATAAATAATTGTAAAAGCAATGATACTTTCATTTTATAAATCTACATTAAACATATTCACAACTACAAAATATAATTACATCTTCCTTAGAAATATTATTTTCAGTCTTCACATTTTCAGTATTTTGAGAAAACTTTTTTTTGCTTACTTCTGCTTCTTCTCTAAGTTTCTCCCAATTTGACCTGACTGGTTAAATAATAATACACTGAAGATGTCTAATTGTTTGGGTGATTGACATACTTGGTCCCTTATAAAGCATTTGAAAAAAGGCCTTATCATATTTGCACATTACACCTTTTGTAAATTAATAAAAATCTAGCAAAAGGTAAAGTAAGATTCAATGTCATATTATAACTGGAGAAGAGGCTTCTTCTTGAAATGATTCTTACTCTAATGAATACCCAGAGCTAACTGAAATAGTTTAACTCCCAGATTTTTTTATTTAAATACACATGATAAATAGAACATTGAATATTGACTTATAATAAATATAAATGTGTATTTCAAAACAAAATACAATTTTCCTAAAATAGAACATCTAGAATTTG
Source organism: Mirounga leonina (assembly GCF_011800145.1). NCBI lineage: Eukaryota > Metazoa > Chordata > Mammalia > Carnivora > Phocidae > Mirounga > Mirounga leonina. Next base: position 32,616,176 of record NW_023270387.1, on the reverse strand, counting down.
TTTTCAGACAAAATGAATGCAAATCCAAATAGTTTAAATTTATAATTACATTTGATATTGCTTCTATACTAGATTCATAGCTTGACTTTTTGATGCATTAAAACTTAGAGGTGGTCTGGAAGTGTGGAATGATATGACATTTGTCATCAGAAAGTATGAATGTGAATCCCAACTGTGCTACTTCAAGATAGTATATTAGAAGCAACCCCATAGTCTCAGGGTGCACACTTGTAAAATTATTATAATCAGAATATCTATCATATTGTATCACCATGGGATTTAGTGGGATATGACTTATAGGTCACATGCTTTGTACTCTATGTGAAATGGGAAGCATTTTATTTACAAATACTGAAAAATGAGAGAAAAGGGGAGGAAAAACTAAAAGCTTAGATTTCTCCTCATAAGAACATCTTTGTCTTGAAAATCATTAAATGTCTCTGTTGAATTATTGAGCAGAAAAAATTCCAGAGATCGAGAACTTTATGAAATACATCCTGAGTCCAGTCTCTTACATTTGGAATTTAAGAAAAATTAAATGAAACAACATGACTGAGGAAAATTACTATGAAAAACAAAAGGAGTAAGGGAATTCCTGGTGTAATTAACAAACAAATAGAAATCACTGCAATAATACAGATTATGATTATAAATTATAAAAAAATAATAAAAGTGGTATTTAATTTTGACTGAACACCTTACCCTGTTTTAACAAATAGGCTATCTAACTTAGGTTGAAATAAACCAGTTATGATAATTTTCACCTGGTGTTTTCCGTATTTTAAAAATGTTTGTTAGTATCAGGAAAAGCATTGAAAAATAACATTATATGTAAGAAGAGAATTTTCTGCTTAAATAAATAAAATTTTACATAATTTAAAAATATTTAAAAGCATTACTACCTAATGAGTGTGATTTGACTTGTAGGTTTCCACAATCTATTTCTTATAACTAAGTTCAGAGACATCTGTTGCTGGGGGTGTGGGAGGCAAAGACAGGGAATAGGAGACTTGAATCAATGCCATAATAATAAATAGTTAATCACTGAAGTTTTACCCTGTAATGTAATATAAAGTAGTGTGATCATCTTAAAAATTAATTTTTATGAAATTTCAAATTGTCTCCTTTTCATGTCATTTAAGAAACAGGTAGATTTTAGTGTCCAAATTCAATTAAGTTATTATACTATTTATTTTATTTATAGGAATATAATAATTATTTGGATAAGAGAAACTAGAACCAAACAAGTTTGAGCTTTTGTCCCAGCTGTATATTAGTAATGTTTCTGGGTCTGCATAGAAAATGGATCCAATGAGGGCTATTTGTCAGCAGAGAAAAACCTAAAGAGATACACAAAATAAAACAAAACAAAAAACAAAAGAAAAAATAAACAAAATGGAAAGGTAGTATTAGAGTGCTATAACTCAAAAGTAGTGAAACATGGGTACGAAAAATGCTGGTAGGAAATAGTATCCAGAATGAAGGCTGCTTTGGTGTTACTCTGCTTTGTTCTGATCAGACCCATTTTGGAAGAGAGACATTAGCAACCTAGAAGTGGCTGGGTGAAAAGTGAGCAGGGGATGATAAATCTTTATCACGTGCAAAATGAGGAAATTAGTGATGTGTGGTTTAGAGAAAAAGAGACTTAGAGACAATATGAATGTTCTCAGCTGTTTAAAAGGACTGTCATGTGGAAGAGGAATTAGAACAGATATGACTTGCTCCAAAGAATAAGACTCTGAATCAAGGCAAGCAATGAGAAAGAAAGATATTTCACCTCAGTATGATAAAAAGATTCTAACATTCTAAATTATGTGATGCCAGTGAAAATTTCATTGTAAGCAGTATCTTGCACTTGGAAGATGATATAATAGCCAAGGTCATTTCCAACACTAAGAATTTTTAATTTTGTGAATTAAAGTAGATTTGAAACATCCATTCTAGGTTTTAGTTAAAAGCCTTGCACATGGCTTTAAGATAATCTGAAATTCATATTATTATGCCTTATCTCTATCTTTGCTTTGACTCCGTCTATATATCTATCATCTATATATCTATCATCTATCTCATGATTTCAAACTCTGCCTAATTTAAGCGGCATAAAGAGAAAAAAAGACTTTTATATAGCATGTACTAATCATCTTATATTAAAGTGGAAGAAGGCATAATAATTGGTCTTTCATTTTAAAAAGGTCACATTTCAACCTACAAAGATGAAATTTCATATAGCTCAATCAAATGCTATGAGTCAAATAATGTGCTGGAGATGGCAAGAGAACAAGTCAAGTAAATGTGCAATTAGAGTGAAGTGTTCTGTTAAAAGATCCATGTTTACCAAAGTGTTTCTTCAAGAAAATCTAACATTCAAAAACTATAAGCTTAAAAAACGAAGTGTGACTATTCATAAAAACAACCTTCTCATAGAGAGATAATCTCTGATAAACTTATTTGCAAACTTCTCAAAGATAATGCTTTTGTGATTAAGTATATACAAGACACCCATCTCCCCTTCAAAGGGCATAAGAAAGCTTGCAGTCGAGCGTATACAGTACAGGAAAACTTTCCCATCTCATGCCTTCTAAGAGCTTTGCAAGCTAGGACTTTGTCCAATGATAATTCCATACCTTGTTAAGGAAAGAGTGTAAAAACCTTTCAAGAAGCGTATTTTGGAAAAATTCCCTTTTACTTCGTCTACCTCCATCTTGAGTTAATCAAAAAGAGTAGAAAAAAAAAATTCAGTTCCAAAATTATGTCAGGCCTTGTTTCAAGATGTCAAAGGAGATCCATTCAGAGACCTCTCCTTAATATAAATTACATTTCATGTTATTTAATTTAAAAAATCCACATCCAAAAGAATCTTCCTACTGATGTTTACCTCCATTATGTTCAAAATAATCGATCTTTTGGGAAACAGGTATGAAGTTTTTCAGCTCACTTTTCATTCTGAAAAATAAAAATGAAGATGAATACATCTAATGGAAGAAAGTGATAAAAGCAAAAAATATAAAACAGTTATAGAGAAATGAGAAATTTAAATCAAAGACCTTAAGTAGAGCTTATGATCACTACTACAGAAAACAGTGACATGAGCAATGCACTGCTTGTTGATACATACGAGTGGTGAAATGACTGACTATGGACACCCACCAACTAATGAGGCATTCAAAAATCAAGGAAGGCATGTTTAAGGAAGAAATAAAAAATGGGCTCAAAATTTCTTTTAAATCTGGCTAATTTCTTATTTCTCAGAATCATAGTTTAAGTCATTGCCCCTATAGGATAAGACATTTCTGAGCCTTTTATTGGATAAATGAAAGAGAAGTTCAAATCACATTGTTTTTCATACCTGAAGGACCCAAAAAGTAGCAATGGATGCAGTCAGGACCCCTAGATGTAGAGTCTTTCTCTCAGACCCGTAGTTGAACTAATGCCTATAAGCATGTATTGATTCCAAATGTGAAATTCCTCAGTAGGGGAATTTAGTACTCTTGCCAAGTAAGGGAAAAAATCACTTGCGTACATGCATACATACATGCATACATACATACATGCATATATACATATTTGATACTTCAAATAAAGCATTAGCCAGGAATCATTGGAAAGTTAGAAAATATGGGGATAGTATTGCTCATATATTAGCACTCATATTTTCTTACTAATTAATTATACATTGTTGTGAATGATGTATTATCTTTTTAATGCCATAAACTGAACCTAATTACTCATTAAGATGGTGTTTTTCCTTAGGCCTTTGCTCTGAACTTCCCCATTAACAAGTTTGCCTCTCTATAGGAGTATCTCAAAGGCAACTTAAATATGTGCAAATCAAAACTCATGATTACAAACCCTTATTCTTGTGGTGGATTAAATCATTATTCTGAATTCCTAAACCTCCACAGAACCCAGGAATGAAGGTGTTACCACTCTTATTTTACAAATAAGGAATGTGAGGCTAAGGGAAGAAATGTGTACGAAATCACACAACCAAATTGGGAAAAGGTCAAGAGTTGACTTTATGTTTAAAAGGCATTAAGATTTGCCTATTTATCACATAAGGTATATAGTAAAAATATTTTGAAAAGAATTCCAAAGCTTGGTTCTATTCAAATGTAAGTTGTATACATTTGCTGCTATGCATATGTAAATTATTATATAGTTCTTATCAGAATAACTATAACACATATCTCCATTTTGTTTACTATCTCTTAGACTTTTGATATAGAAATATTAAAAAATTATTATATTGTTCCCAAAGGTAATAGTAACTGAGAATAAAACCTCAGTATTTAAATCAAAACTTTCAAAACAAAGATAAATGAGATTAATTATATATATTAATACATATATCAAAATAATTAAGGAACAAAATAAAGAAAAATTGCTCACATTCATACCACAGTAACATAATACATTTTAAATTCTGTGTTTTCCTTCAGTTCTTGTTCATGGGCAAAAATAATTTCACAGTACTATAATGATAGCATAGATATTAATGGTATATTTGTTTTTTTCCTTGATATTGTGTTTTACAGATATGAAGATTGCCTTTAAGTATTGATTTTCTTTGTTAAATATGGCCTATTAACTTTCACAGAGGTCTGAGAGGCAAGGCAGTGATTTTAATTAATTGATGATTAAACAGAAATGGAATTAAATTAATTTTGAAGATGTAATACAAAAAACTGTGAACTAATATATTTTCAGAAATGTCTATGTGTCACTGAAAACACCTGCCTCCCTTTTCTGATTCTAGCAGATCCTCAGCCTGTGCTGTATCGAGAAGACCTTGATCTCCTCAGGCATATTTTTTAATTCTTATTTACATTCGCATGGGTTGTGACTTTTTCACAGAGAAAAAAAAGAAGCCTACTGAGTTCTCCACTGATGTGGTCAAGGGAGTGTTAGCGCTCTGAGCGTTTCTCTGCTGGCAATAGTTACAACTGCAGTAATGAGTTGAACCCTAGCAGGGCAAAGTGCATTTGTGTCTGAGGATCTAGGTGGGGACACAGAATCACAACAGGAATGGAAAGAACAGCAGTTGCAGCCACTGCCATTTCTGAGCAGAAACAAACAATCTGAGAAAATAGTGTGGCTCTGGATTGTGTATACTGCTCATCTAGCTTTCTTTGCTATGGCCCCTGCCTGGTTTCCTATTTTTTGAGACAATTTAATGCTTTAGAACAGCCCTAGCCCCACTATGTAGAGAAATTTTTAAGAAAGATGTGAAGTATTTCTCAAAAAAAATCCCTAGATGACAGTCACCATATTTTTAGGAAATGCTTTATTTTAGGGTGATGAGAGGAAACACATTTGGTGCTGATTATATTATTTTCTTCTTCCCTTCCTTGGTTCCTCCCTCCCTTGCTTCCTTCATTGCTTCTGCTTTTCCTTCCTTCCATCCTTCCTTCTTTTTTTTTTTTTTTTTTTTCCATCTCCTCTTCCTTCTAATTCTGATGAGTTTTCCCACCTTCCCAATGTAAATGTCATCAGATTATTCACTGAATAAGGATCATGGCCAAGGTGGAAATTTGAGCCTAAATCCCATTTTGTGCCACTTGCTAAATAAATTAGGGTTGCATCTTCCCAGTAGGGCGTCTTTTCCTAATTCTCAGAAGAGCTCCTTAAGCCTGGTGGCAACGCAGCCCTCCCTCCTCCTGCCATGGACTATTCAGGCCATGCCTCTCAGAAGTAAATCAGTCACTAATCACAGGTCAGTGAACCCACAGAGTCAATATATTCAGGTATTCTGTGATAATTATTACCTTTGTCTTCCTCTATAGAATCTTATCAGAAAGTTTGAGCAAATGTTTGGCAGACACATCTTAACTGTGCAGGGTCAGAAAATATTTGTTTGAATTTTAAAAGGTAATATTTATGGGTCAGTTGAAATATTGCTGTCCTTTAAATATTTATTCAAATGACATTTCTCACCATCCTTTTTTCCGCTAGTTTTGATCCACTCTCTTGGCAAGCAGGATATAATTTGACTCAGTCCTTACATTCTCACTGCCAAGGTGCACATGACATGTTTGGGCATATGGTCTTGTTTTGATGATCTTTTAACCTTTATTTATTATAGATACATCAGGGTGTAATGGATCATTTGGGGATATTGAACACTTGGAATGGCAGCAGGTCTGGTTGAGGCCATCTGGAGATGCTGAGGAAGGGGATGTTTACTTCCTTGTGGAATAAGCTTTTAAAGAGAGTTATGTAAAAATAACTGGAAAACTTGCAATAACCTCATTTAACAATAGGATATGGTGGTATTACAAGGTAAATGAGTAAATCAAGGGATGGATAGATGGACAATTATGTGATAAAGAAAATACACATCTTTATTTTGGAAGCTAGGATTCTAGAATGATCCAACAACTTCCTACCCCTGGTGTCTTAGATTTTAGAAAGTGGCTATTCTAACATGAGCAAAAGTTTTCATTTTCTTTTTGTTTTAGACATGGGCATAATGTTCCCAGAGCCTGTTTGTATATATATATTTAGAGTGATGGTGGTAGATGTTTGAAAAAAAAAATAAAAGAATTTTATTCAGTATATACTTTTGAGGTCCATTTAAAGGTTTACTGTGTGTATTTTGATGGTGGCCTGTCTTCTAGCAGTAATTCTGAGTGTTTATTTTTTTATATCATAAAATATCTTTACCTATAATGTATTTCAGCCTGTGCGATCAATGAGATCATTTTCCTAGCATTTGCTTTTCACGTTTCAAGAATTGCTATGTAGAACAAAAAATACACACACATATATACCTCTATGTCCAAAATTAAAACACACACACACACACACACGCATACATAAACATACGTCTGATAAAATAAAATGCTGGCAGAGACATTGAGATACCAGAGCTCTCATTCATTGTTGGTGGAAGTGAAAAATGGTCCAACCACTTTGGAAAAATTACCTGCAGTTTTTTATAAAACTAAACATAGACCTACCCTAAGAGCTAGCAGTTCTACTCCTAGGTGTTTACCTAAGACAAATGAAACATATATCCACAAAAATACATGTACAAGAATAACCATAGCAGGTTTATTCATAATAGCCTAAAACTAGAAATAGTCCTGGTGTCCATCACTGGTGACTGGATAAACAAATTAAGATATGCAAAGGAATACTAATCATCAGTAAGAAGGAATAAACTACTTATCATATAACAGTATGAATGAATCTCAATAACATGCTGCATGAAAGAAACCTCATTCAAAGAAGTTATGTGCTGTAGGATTCTGTGTATATTAAATTCTCAAGCAGGCAAATGTTATCTATGGTAGGGAAGAAAAACAGAATAATAGGTATCTCAGGACTGGAGTAGGGGCTGACTAAGGATGTGTATGGGAGAACTTTCTGGGATGATGCTCAATGACTTTCTTAAATAATTAAAGAATACAAAATAATCTTATTTAAGCAATCAAAATACTTAGTATTGTATAATAGTCAAAATTCTATTATTCTCTAGGAAGAGTCTATTCCAGGTAGGAAGCCAATAAGTAGGGGGAAAGAATTTGTTTTTTACATTTTTTTCCTCTATTTCTCCATTTTGTGCATTTTGAGTCCTCTGTTCATTAAGCAGCCCCAGTCTCCTCCAAGTTTGAAGTAGGGAAGGGGTAAAGAGGTGAATTCTAGGGAAGATATTATTTGCCTGGTAATGTCATGAGCAGGTACTAATTCCAGTGCCTGACATATATTTAATGCTGAATCTTTATCTATAGGAGTTTTGAGTGTTCTTCAGAGACCTTTCCCCTCCCCCTCAATTCCTAATTTTTTGACATCTTTCACTTACAGTTCTCTTAACAAAGCTAAATACCTTTTTTCTAGGAGGTCACTTAAAATTCCTCAGCTCCTAAAGTTGTGCTGTCATGCAACGAATCAGATGAGCTCACCTTACTACTCCTGGCAAATCTTTTTGAAGGGTTGTAAGACAATCCCAGACAGTCTTGCTCTTATAGATGGTCTACATGAAAATAGTCAATGTAATCCATGGAAAACCTGTTCCTTTGGTCCATTTTAGTGGGAATGAAATTTCTTACTCTTAGCCCTGTGTTCTGCTATCAGAGACTCCATCTAGCTACCTATGGATTCATTTTCTCAGAGATGAGTCAGAAATAGCCCACTCTGACCTACAGGCTCCAATGGCCACATATTAAGTTCTCCTAGTAGTTTTAAAGCCCCACTTGAAAGTCTTGATGTGAAGGAAAAATAATCACCACCCTCTTTGAGGACCAACTGGAGAGTACTTGCAGCACATTTGTATCTTTCTGATGAAATCCTCTTTGTGGTCTCCAACTTTTCTCTTGGCCTCCTTGTAAACTTGTAAGGACTGATGATATGTGCTCAGCTGATAGTCCCTAAAGTGGTTTGAAAACCCAGGATAAGTGAACTAGCACTTCACTTTGGAATATGCAATATTTACCATCTATTTATTGTCTTGGGTTTTCTTCTGAAACCAAAACCAAGTCCCATTTTAACTTCCTATGGCTCTAGTGATTATTGAACTTTATTGTGTACTAATACTAGACTAAACCAGTTAGTATCCTAAGTGTTTTGCATACATTATGTCACTAATCATAAAATTACAGGTATGAATTATTGGCTCCATTCTGAGGATATAGACATTAATGCTTAGAGAGTTTGGATACCTTTTCTTTCCAAGTTGGTGCAATCTCTGACAGATGGAGTTGATATTCAAATTCAGGCTTATCTAATTTAAAAACAATATAGTTGTCGTGGTACACAATTCCTCCTGTGCTATCTTAATTGTCTTTCATTTTAAAATGCCTACTTCTGCATTTAATTTATTTATTGTTTCATTATAACTTATATATAAAACACTTAAGCATCAGTATTATTTGAAATAAAATATGGTATAAATAGGTGAACACACAAACACAATCATTCCTATTTTGGCTCCAATTTGCCTATACTTCTATGACTAGCTCCCCAAATTCAATGCGACATTTCAAATTCTCCAGTGAAGTGTTATATAAGTCATGTTTGAAAATATGGCGTTCATTGTTCCTGAGGCTATGTCTGAGTAGAAATGACAAAAGATTATAAACATCTCTTTTTTTTTTTTTTCCCTGCCAAATAGACTGGGCATCTGCCAAGGAAGCTCAGATCTCCAATGGAGCATAAGTTGAGTTTGAAAATATAGAGTTAAATATCCACTATAACTAGAACCTGATTAGAAGGTAGTGAAAGGTTATAACATTCTTTTTACTCTCCTACGAAATGCACTGCTCTTGCCTAGGAAATTAAAATCTAAAGCAGATATCATTGACAGGACAAATGCCATTAATAGAGAAGGATATGTGCCATGTTTAACACCGATTGAGACATTAAATGCCCAGCATTAAATGAAGCTAGGAAGTTCACGATTCTTCAGTGTGTCAGATGTGTACATGATAGCTGTGTGAATATCCAGGAATATGAACACATCCAAATAATCTTGGAAGAGCCTGTTGTGTTGCCACAGAGCCAGCCTTTCTGAAAAGCTGTAGAGCAACCTTACAGCACTGCAAAGGCAATCTGGAAATAAATGTTATCTATTTGTGATGACTACTACAGCTGAAGTATTTAGCTCTTTAAATTGGATGTTTCATGCACAGACAGGTATTTTGAGAATATCAGTGCAGTTGAAATGGGTTTTACTGCTCCTTTTCTTTTCCATAAAATATTTATTTTTCTAACTTAGCTCTTATAATTTACATAGTAGAAACAATAACTGATGTAGAAAGATAGGCATTGAATAATGATAAGCTGATATGCCAAAATGTGGGTTTCCTTTCATTTTCTAAAACTGACCTCATGTTGCTTTGGAGTTCCTACTCCTAAAAAGGGAAGAAAACAAGAAAAACATTAAATTTGCTAACGAGAACTCAGTCTTCTCTACTTTCCACAATTTCTGTGTGAGTAAATATTCAGCTGACTCATAGAACTCTCTAACAGAGTGTTATCTCCCCAGGCAAGAAGCATCATCTTCTACCACTCCTTTCCAAGATGTCTGGGAGCAGATGGGAGTTTATGTATCCTTATGGTGGTGACAAGGGGAGAGAAAGGCTCTGGTTTTGGGGCTGCCCTTGGGACTGCAGTGTCTTGTCCCACCTGTCAACATCATCTTTATTCTTGGTCACCAAATGTCAACACCTGGGGGTGTTTTGTTGACCTTGTCAACGCATGTGGATGACCACCTCCCCTCCCTGAGTAGAAGAGCCACTTAATGCTCTTTCTCATACAACAGATCCTCTGATATATGAGCTATGAAACACCTGCAATTCCTTCCTTCTGTGCCATCACCAGCCACCCACCAGCACCCCCATGCCCTCAGTAAACTTGAAGATTCCCTAAATGCCCTCAGACCATGGCAATGAGGAATCACAGCCTAAGGCCCATTGTAGCTATTCTTTTCACCAGTACTTTTGCTCCTATTTCCAACTTCTTGAATGGGGTAGGGCGGAGGCACAAAGTCATCCTATTAATTCCTGATTTGACCCCTTATTAATCTCTTTTGATAATTTTTTTTTATTTCTCTTTCAAACTGGTGAAAAATTATTCATTTGTATTTATATTCCCTGCTCAGTGGGGACCTTGTGGGTAATGGAGGGTGTTGTAATCTGGAAAAAGTAGAGTGGTTTGTCACCTACACTTGTGAAAATGTGACTCTTTTATTTAGTTTGTAGTTAAAAAGCTTTGTAGTCTTTATTCTTTATTATTATTTTCGTACTAACTTTAGCAATACTCTGAAAAATACTTTTGTGCAGTGACTTGGTACCTTTAGTCAGGTTTTAGTTCTCAGGTGCCTGAAGTTCCTACTGTTATTATGACCCAGGTTCTCTTTAGACAGTGACCCACAATACTGGCTTCTAATTTTTCATTTTCCCTGTGGTTCCATATGCACCTGTCATGTTCCATTTAATTCCAATAGGGACATGTTTTCTTTATATAAGATATAATACCTTAAACCAAAGAAATTTTAATATGGCTTTCAGGGTTCCTGATGTTAGGATAAAAACATTTTTTAAATGTACTTTCAGAACTCTACAAATCATACATGAATGTCTTTTGAAGTAATCATAGCAGCCATTCTTTATTGAGCATTTACTATGTGACTGACAGCATTTAACCACACAGAATACAGACTATAATCTGTGGCTTTATAGCTGAGAAAGCTGAAGTAGAGAAGGCTTATTGATAAAGTATGTTCAAGGTTAATCAGTAAATTTTATCAATCCAAACCCATGTTTTTACATACTTGTCAGCAGGACTTTGATGGCCCCACGTTTCATTTAAACCTTTCCCAACATTATCAACACAAATATTGAGTACCTATGGTGTACAAGACAAGGACTTTGTTTTTCTTTTCTTTTTTTTTTTTTTTAGATTTTATTTGACAGAGAGAGAGAGACAGCGAGAGAGGGAACACAAGCAGGGGGAGTGGGAGAGGGAGAAGCAGGCTCCCTGCAGAGCGTGGAGCTCGATGCGGGGCTCGATCCCAGGACTCTAGGATCATTACCTGAGTCCAAGGCAGACGCTTAACGACTGAGCCACCCAAGCGCCCCAGGACTTTGTTTTTCAAATAATTAACTGAAAGAAGTTTGCTCATGGCACTATCAATACTCTTAGGGTATGTTTCCTTTAATAATAAATCCAAAGTAATTAAGACATAAATATAATGCTGCTTTTTAATATAAAAATAAACTAACATTTAATGAATGTTCATAAGAGCAGAAGGGAGAAAATAGAATTATATTAAGTCACTTATACTAATGGGATTATTATTAAAATAAATGAGCTTTCTCATTTGGCAGGATTTGATAAAAGAAATAATTAGTTTCTTTATTTGGTTTTAAATTAAGCTTCTATTTTTAAAGCTTCTATTTTAAAGTTGTCTTACCCCAACATTTGGAAGAATGAAATAATCTTTATTTAAATCAGTGATAAACATATGTAGATAACACCAAGCTTCAAGATTGCCAAGTACAGGAGAAGGAAACTAAGAACTAACAATTATCTATTTTATGCCAAGCTTTTAATTTAATTTTGTTTTAATATAATTCAATGTAATTGAGTAACCCAGTTAGGTAAATTTTAATATTCCTCTTTAAATATCGGAAACACTCTCAGAGAGCTTAAGTAACTTGCCCAAGGATATTTAATGGGTCAAAGATGGAAGTGGCATTTGAACTCACAGCTCTGTTAACTCCAAATCCTGCTCTCTTATTACTAACACCTTGCTGCTTCCCAAGCCTTATTTCTTTTTCTCATTTCCATCCTCCAACATCCCTTTATATTCAGCATATACTAGGAACCATATAGACAGCTGAGTGATAACTATTACCTTAAAGAAGATTTTCCTATAACAAATTAAATCAGCACAATTAAATACTTGTAGCACAGAACTTCTTTGCAAGCTCAAAAATATACACATACACATACATGCACACACATAGGCAGATTTATTTCTAACACAAACTAACACAGCATTGAAAATCAGAGTAGAGATGATTAGTCCTCAATGGACTATTAAAACTCAAAATGATCTCTACATGCAAAACAATAGAAAAATAAACTTTCATTACAGTAGGTTTTAGCTCACTTGTATAAATCAAATGAGATTATGTGAAAATAATTTCTGAAAGGACAAGTGTTACAATAAATGTAAGTTAATATTTTTTATTGTTACCTTAGAATAAAGGACACTTACAAATTATGTATAAGAAAGGACAAGGTATTCTCTCACCCTCTCCCTCACCATTGCCACTTTTCAACTGTGATTCACTTTACATGTGTTCAACATTAAGACTCTGAAAGTCTTTCCTTTTAAAATTTTTGAAAGACTGAAACAACTCTAAAGACGAAAATGAAATAAAATAACCTCTACTTTAAATGTTTCCCCTTTTAACTACTTGTGTATTTCTTCTGATTATACTTGGGAGAATGCCTTAATTCTATTAATAATCTTTAAGAACTGTCCTTTTTAATCTACTAGGAGTCTCAGCCCAAGATTAGCTTGAGACACCATTAAACTGGAAGAGCACTGAGAATCTGAAGGCAAACATTATTTCAAAATTAAATGCAAAATCCAAATTATGGAATATAGATTTATTATATTTGGCAAGTATTAGATTATATGTGACTGTATTTAGCTTAAATTATTCAGTCTACTAATTTACTTGTTAGCATTGATTATTCATATAATTATACAATTAGATTTTATCTGGCTATCTCGGAACCCTTAGAATTATGTGTACAATGCTTGAATGCATTTCTCCCACTATACAGAAACAAAGTTAAGCAAAATTAATCAAAAACCAATTCATCTGTCCAATCATAAAAAAGTAGACAAAAATTCTAGGTGGAAAATATATTCCAAATTTCCTGAATTAAAAGAAGTTAACATTTCTTTTTGGACTTTTTTAAAAAATTGTTTCATCTGATTATTCTTTAATGAAATTCTCCTATTACCTTGAAATGTAGTTGTAAAGTTAAAATGTTATTTCTAAATTTCAAAAAAAAATTGAGACAATTCAATTGAAATCATTTCCATTGAAATCAACAAATATTGACTATATAGCATCATTCATGTAAAGTGTTAGACACTTTTCACAACTGTAAATGGTAGTACAAACTCTAAAAAGTTTTTATATTCAGAAATGTACCCTCTACTGGAAAAACATATATGTAATAAACAAATACATACATAATATAAAATAATGTACTTATGTAAACTATATAGTCTAGTATGTAAGATTACTGGCATTTGGCAGTCACTAAACGTATAGTGAACCAAAGATTATTATTTAACCCAATAAAAGCGTGTCAGAAGTCTGGTCTCAGGGAACAAAGATAAAGGTATAGCTAATGTTACTGCTTATTCTGTGCTAGACAGTGATCTAAATATTTTTCTGAATTAATTTCATTTTATCCTCATATAAATTATATGGTCAAGGTAGTGCTATCATATTTATTTTGAAAATGAGAGGACCGAAAGACAGATAGGTTAAGTAACCTGTCCATTATCACCTAGCAAGTCACTCTGTGGAGCCAAGATTGAGCTAACAGTCTCACTCTAAAGCCAGCAGTTATAATTATTTCACCATGTTGTATCATCCTAACTCTCTATATTATCATTAGAGAGATTAAAAAGGTAGTAAGCCTTACTTTTTACATCTGTGAAAATAAAACAAAAAATAACTTATAGACTTTCATGTGTAAGTGCTTTAAAAGTAGAAGACTCAACAAAAATGATTTACACCCGTTAAAACATTCAGTATTCTTGGAGCAAGGGCAGGTATGGAAATGTTTATGCAGAAGACAGCATGTGAAGCTAGAAGAATATGGGCTTTGTGTTCAAGCAACCATGGATTAGACCCTGGGGTTCTGTCACACAGTAACTGTGTAATTGTGGTCAATTATTTAACATCCCGTATTTTCATGTTCCTCATCTGTTAAGACAGAAAGAATACCGTCTCAGAGTTTTTGTGATCATCGAATAAAAGAAGATGGGTTATGTGCCTAGCACAGCATCTAAGACATAATATTACACTCAATAAATAATTTGACCCACAGTTTGCCATGTCAGAGATTTACCAATCTCTTTTTTATTGTGGTAAAATATATATAAGTTAAATTTCCCACTATAAACATTTTTAAGTGTACAATCCAGTTTCATTAATTTCATTCACAGTGTTTGTAGCCATCATGACTATCTTCAGAATATTTGCATCATCCCAGAAATTTGTACCCATTAACAATATAGTTGCAGTTATTAACAATATAATTATAGCAGTATAACTGTGATGATATATAGTTATTAACAATTTGGTTATTTATTTATTTATTTAAAGATTTTATTTATTTATTTGACAGAGAGAGACACAGCGAGAGAGGGAACACAAGCAGGGGGAGTGGGAGAGGGAGAAGCAGGCTCCCTGCAGAGCAGGGAGCCCAATGCGGGACTTGATCCCAGGACCCTGGGATCATGACCTGAGCTGAAGGCAGTCGCTTAACCAACTGAGCCACCCAGGTGTCCTAACAATTTGGTTATTAAACAATAACTCCCCATTCTCTTCTTCCCCTAGTCCTTGGTTCTCCAGTCTACTTTCTGTGTCTATGAATTTACCTCTTCTAGGTACCTGATATAAGTGGAATCATATAGTATTTGTCCTTTTATTTCACTTAGCCATGTCTTCAAGTTTCATCCACGTTATAGCATATATGAAAATTTCACTCTTTTCAAGGCTGAATATTATTCTATTGTATATTCATCTACATTACATTTTTGGTTTGTCTAGTCATCCATTGATGGGCATTTGTGTTGTTTCCATCTTTTGGATATTGCAAATAATGCTGTTGTGACCATTAGTGTACAAGTATCTGAATGTTTGGGATTCTTCCAGGTGTATACCTAAGAGTGGAATTGCCAAACTCTTTTACACAGTAGTTGTACTATTTTATATTACCACCAGCAATACACAAAAGTTCCTACATCCTTGTCAATACTTGTTATTTTCCATGTTTTGATAAAAGCTATTTTAATAGGTGTGCAGTGGTATCTCATTGTGGCTTTGATTTGTGTTTTTGTAATGACTAATGACACTGAGAATCTTTTTGTAAATTTTATTTTATTATGTTATGTTAATCACCATACATTAAATCATTCTTTTTTTCATCATTAAAGCAATCTGTATTTTATTATTTTTTTTATTTTTTATTGTTATATTAATCACCATACATTGCATCATTAGTTTTAGATGTAGTGTTCCATGATTCATTGTTTGTGCATAACACCCAGTGCTCCATGCAGAACGTGCCCTCCTCAATACCCACCACCAGACTAACCCATCCTCCCAGCCCCTCCCCTCTAGAACCCTCAGTTTGTTTTTCAGAGTCCATCGTCTCTCATGGTTCGTCTACCCCTCTGATTTCCCCCCCTTCATTCTTCCCCTCCTGTTATCTTCTTTTTTTTTTCTTAACATATATTGCATTATTTGTTTCAGAGGTACAGATCTGAGATTCAACAGTCTTGCACAATTCACAGCACTCACCAGAACATATACCCTCCCCAGTGTCTATCACCCAGTCACCCCATCCCTCCCGCCCCACCCACCCCCACTCCAGCAACCCTCAGTTTGTTTCCTGAAATTAAGAATTCCTCATATCAGTGAGGTCATATGATACATGTCTTTCTCTGTCTGGCTTATTTCGCTCAGCAAAATACCCTCCAGTTCCATCCATGTCGTTGTAAATGGCAAGATCTCATTCCTTTTGATGGCTGCATAATATTCCATTTGGCAGGATTTGATAAAAGAAATAATTAGTTTCTTTATTTGGTTTTAAATTAAGCTTCTATTTTTAAAGCTTACACATACCACTTCTTCTTTATCCATTCATCTGTTGTTGGACATCTTGGCTCTTTCCACAGTTTGGCTATTGTGGACATTGCTGCTATAAACATTGGGGAGCACATACCCCTTCGGGTCCCTACATTTGTATCTTTGGGGTAAATACCCAGTAGTGCAATTGCTGGATTGTAGGGTAGCTCTATTTTCAACTTTTTGAGGAACCTCCATACTGTTTTCCAGAGTGGCTGCACCAGCTTGCATTCCCACCAACAGTGTAGGAGGGTTCCCCTTTCTCTGCATTCCCACTAATATCTGTCATTTTCTGACTTGTTAATTTTAGTCATTCTGACTGGTGTGAGGTATCTCATTGAGGTTTTGATTTGGATTTCCCTGATGTTGAGCGATATTGAGCACTTTTTCATGTGTCTGTTGGCCATTTGGATGTCCTCTTTGGAAAAATGTCTGTTCATGTCCTCTGCCCATTAAAGGGCTAGTATCCAAAATCTATAAAGAACTTATCAAACTCAACACCCAAAGAACAAATGATCCAGTCTAGACACTGAGAATCTTTTCATGTGCTTATTGGCCATTTGTATATCTTCTCTGGAGAAGTGTCTGTTCAAGTTCTCCTTTGACCATTTTTGAATTAAATTGTTTTGTTGTTGTTGAATTGTAGGTACTTAGCATATTTTGGATAAAAATCTCTTACTAGATATATGATTTTCAAATGATTTCTCCAATATTGGGTTGTCTTTTCACTCTTTTGCTGGTATCCTTTCATGCAAAGAAGTTTTTAATTTTGATGAAGCTCAGTTAATCTATTTTTTTCTTTTCTTGCCTGTGCTTGGTGTCATATCTAAGAAATCACTGCCAAAATCAAGTTCATAAAGGTTTCTCCTTATTATTTCCTTTAAAAGTTTCATAGTTTTGGCTCTTTCTGTTTAGGTGTTTATCCATTTTTGAGTTGATTTTTGTATATAGTGTAAGTTCCGGGTACAGATTCATTCTTTGCATGTGGATATCTAGTTTTCTCAGCAACATTTATTGAAAAGATGGTCTTTTCATCAGTGAATGGTTTTAGCATCCTAGTTAAAATCAATTGACCAAAAATATGAGGATTCATTTCTGGGCTTTCTGTTTTGTTCCATCAGTCCATGTCTGTAGTTATGCCAGTACCACACTGCTTTTATTGCTGTAGCTCTGCAGTAAGTTTTGAAACCAACAAGTAGTTGTCCTCCAGGTTTTCTCTTTTTCAAGTTTGTTTCAGCTATCCAGAATCCTTTGAGATTCTGTATGAATTTTAGCATGGATTTCCCTCTTTCTGAAACAAGCAAGCAAGCAAGCAAAAAAACTTGACACCAATGGAATTTTGATAGGGACTGCATTGAAACTATAGATTGCTTTGGGTATTACTGTCATCATAACAATATTGTCTTCCAATCCATAAACATAGGATGTCTTTCCATTTATTAATGTCTTTTTTAATTTCTTTCAGCAATGTTTTATAGTCTTCAGTGTACAAGTTTTCTGTCTGCTTTTAAAAATTTATTTCTAAATTATTTTAATTAAACTTATTTATTATTAAATTTATTTTTTTATAATTTTAATTACCAAAACTCTTACAAAGAGCTTTTGTAAACTGTAGGGTAAAATGTTGAAACTGACATAAATTTCTAAACAGAAGTAGAAAGGAAATACTATTGGTCAATTTTACTAGGTTATGCTGCAAAATAGCAAACTCAATGTTACAATAACAAGTTTTTTTGTTGTTGTTCACATCATGTCAGCTAGGGGTTAGAGCTGAAGTTCGGATTCTGTGATGAAATGGAATTGCTCCATATTTCTTTTTAATCTGGGACATATGCTGAAGGACAGCCCCATTGGAAACATGTTCTCTCATGTCAAAGGACAAAATTAAGAGAGCAAATAGAAATGCACATTCTCCAGATCTTTTTCTAGGAGTTGCCAGAGTGATCTATTTAAAATGTTATTTTCATCCACATTTCTTTGCTCAAAGCAAATCCCATGGCCACTCAAGATTAATGGGACCAGGGAAACAGCAAGGGCACAGAGAGAAGTGATAATAGTAAACGAATAATTTCCATCACAGTTACAAATGAGGAATGATCTTTCACAGTTGTGTTTATTAGTTTCCTCTAGAATTGTCACTTGCTATAGTGTTTGAATGCTGTCACCAGACCTATTTTCTTTCTTTGTGAAACAGAAAAAAATTCCTTCTTTCTTCACGTGTCAAAAAAAAAAACAAAACACCTAAATGCGAGCATAATTATAAAATGCCTTGAGTAAATTTGAACCAAGTTTTATCAATTTCCAGTATATCATACTTACAAAAAAGACTCAAAATGTCTTTGTATTTTAAAATAGCAAATACCCACGAAAAATGCCACAGTGCTTAGAAAAAAAAGGAAATAAAATATATTCTTTGATAAAATTTATTACTAATGCAATATTAGTAAAGAGAAAAAAGTTTTGCACAAATTAAGATTTCAATTAATGTGATAATTGTTTATTTTTTAATTAGTTTTAACTAAATAGAATTGCTTGTCTGTAAAGCTCAGAAATATTAATATACTACATTAAATTCCTTAAGTATCACAGTTTACAACAAAAATAAATTCCTATTTTCACTCAGATATTTGGGTGGTTATAAGATTAACATACTATGTTAATTATGTAGCCTAACCAATGTGCATTTAGCCTATTTGGTTCACTGAAGTTCACACAGAGTTTTTCAAATGTGTTCATATAAGCTTACCTTCTTTCTTAAAGGCAACTCAAGATTTTCATCTGAAATTTGTTGAGAGGAAATTGATGAGATAATTGAGTAAGGAGAGAAGGACTAGAAGGACGAGCTAGTCTTCTATGATTCCTCCATTAGTTCTTAGGACAAATAAAGGTTCAACACCAGTAGACGTTTTAAGCATTAATAGTACCCATAATATCAGAGTATAAAGATTTTGTGAAAAACGGATTCAAATTTGAATAGAACACTCTAATCATTTTGTGAGACCAAACTACCTTCATTTCTCAGTGTGATTAAATTATGGAGCATGTGTGAGAAGGCAGTGAAGTCTCTGGACAAAAAGGATAAGGGAGATATGCAGAAAGTGATGACCCTGTGCTGTAGTTAAGTAAGTCATGGTGGAGGTAGGCATTTGTACTTTAGAGGATGTCTCCTCTTGAGAAGATGACAAGGTCCTACTGAGGGATTTTAGGCAGCAGTGGAATATGGTCAAGCCTACATTTTAAATAGATCACTCTGGCAACTGAATGAAGATGACTTTGAGGTGAGAAAAGACTGGAGATAGAGACACTACTTGCAAGGCTATAGCTAAAATAGATGAAGACCTAAATGAGGATCAGTAGGAAGAGACCAAAAGTAAGAATGTGGGTTTTACTGTCAAATTGACCTAGCTTCACCCTGCTCCCCAGCTCTGCTACTTAATTCTTTGACACTGTGTAATATTCTTAATCACTCTAACCCTCCATTTCCCTTCTTATCTGTAAAATGAGATATGGTACCAGAACATTTCTCATAAGTGGTTATATGGATGTAATGAATAAGACATATACACATTTAGTATCAATCTGAATATATAACCAATATTCAGTAATGAGAACCAATTTTGTTGTAGTACGTAAAACAGTTTTCTCAGTTTATACTTTCAGAAAGTGGCATAGCACAATCCTGGCTGTAGCCTTTTGACTCAATTCTTTTTTTTTTTTTTTTTTTTTTTGGGGGGGGGGATTTTCTACTCTACCATAGTACTTCAGAGAACATGTTGAGGGAAAACAATTTTAGAAAAGTTTAGAGGTAGTCCAGTATTAAAGCTGGAGATAAACTGAATGACCTTGCAAATCCATTTTTGTGTCATTTCAAATATTCTGATAAGTGCCTTCCTGGTGTCAGAAGTTGGTTATGATCTGACCTGTAACTCTGATATTATGTTTCTAAATAAATAAGATATAATATATAACTTCAGCTCCTCAAGGACACAGACTGTTTCCCCAATTCGTCTTAGTTTTCCCATGCCTAATATGGGATCTGACACGTAACAACCCCTCAATAAAGTATTACTGTATGAGTACATCACACTCTTTTTGAGAATCAGCTAATCAAACAGAGCATAATTGATTTGAAATACAAATAACAGATCAATGCAAATAGCAATGAGAAAATGGTGAGGGAATACAAGCAGTTCTTCTCTACTCCTCTGGTAATATATTGTTGATGATTTTCCTTGGAAATTTTTTTTCTATTGGGGTTGGCCTGAGTGAAAGGCTATTATACAAGGTTCTAACAATGGCATCATATACTTAAAGTTGCCAGAGGAAAAACTTTGAGGTCCCAGCATCCCATCCACCCTCACTACTAACAGATCCTCCATATATCCAGCTTCAGTACAAAGTGGAATTACTGAAAGCCTTAATATTTTTGCTGGTTTGCTCACTAACAATTATTTTTACTCGGTTTCATGATGCCCTGCCTGGAAAAGCCATTGCAAGTGAGTGGCCGGAATTAGAATTCTTGTAAGGAAGTGACTTCTACACGTGGTTAATGATTTTGCAGCTTAGCTCAACCTTCACACTCCTCGATTCCTACCCAACTCATTTGATTATGGATATTAATCACAGTCACAGGACAGGAAATGCTTTATTTTAATGTTTAATAAGTTTGCAACTCTTCAAATTGATTTTGCAATGTGAATGTTGGTAATTATACCGTAATGCCTTAGGCGTATCAGAAAATGTTGGGAAAGGAAGGAGTCCATTTATACCAAAGATTTTCATCATATCAAAGATATTCGTTGAAAAAGGCAAAATGTCCTTTCTTGGACTTTAACAATTGATAATTATAATTAAAGATCTCCGCTATTAGTGTGCATCGTCTCAGACCTGGCTGAGCTCAGTGAACTCTGCTCACAGGCTGAATCCAACTCTGCATGTTGGTAAATGCCTCTGTGACGTCGCCACGGGGAGTTGGCTTCTCTCTATGTTGACAGAAATGAGACAGTAATTAGAAGTGAGTGACAAGGTGCTTCTTATCTTTGACAAGGAAAGATTTTTTGTGTAAAAATATCTCACTAGAAGAGTAATTTTCTCTATGTGCATTTCTTGTTCTGAATGCATTTTGCATGATATTAGAAAAGGGGAAATTGTTTCTGAATGTTGCTTAGTGACAAATAGCAGATACACTGCCTTTGAAGATAACAGGTGTCTGAATGCTGTCATATTGTGATATCGACAGATAGGACCCATAGTAAGCTGGGGCTATTTATGCTGGAAAAATAATTTGGTTTTGATAGAATAAAATCAAAGATATTAAAATCCCTTTTATGGTATTATGCCTCTAAAGGTTTAAAATTACCTGACAAGATTTAATCATCCAGTTATAAAATACATTTTAAGGATTTAATCACCTGAAATTTTCAGGACAATGAGAAAACAAATAACCAGTATAATGCATTTGCTCTTTTACAGAACCTGCCTTGTCACTCAACATATGGGTTGCTGTCAGTTTAGACCACTTTCAAGCAATTCATAATTATGCTGGACAATGGTCTGCGTTGACTATATTGAATTGGAAAATTAAAAAAAAAAGCAACTATTCATAAAGTTTAAATGGTGAAATGTTAAAAAAGGAAACATTTCAAAAGACCAAAAAAAAAAAAAAAAAACAACAACAACAAAAAACCTCTGAAACTATAGCTTTGCCTGACATAGTTATAGGAATGTGAAAGGAAGAGTTTGATCTTGAACTTGGAACTGATAATGTTAAGAGATCGTAGTGCTTCCTTCCATTATTTCCTTCCATTGTAAGGAGAACATTTTATGGAGTGTAAATTAGCATACAGTGATCAAGTATAATAGCAGGTGGAAAAATTGATAATGCTTATCAGGAAATATGAGTCTGATATACATTGCTGCTTGTGTGACACAGGTGTGCAGTTATGTATTTTGCAGTAAGATCAACAATTTCTAAAGAAACAGGTGTACAGTTATGTATTTTGCAGTAAGATCAACAATTTCTAAAGAAACAATAAGTTAGCATTCTCCAACTAAGAAAATCTCAGTGCATACTCTGTCCAAAAAGACACTTAATACTGAAATTTTAAAAAAAATACCGAAATTTAAAGAAAATAAATAAGAACACCAATACCCAACTATGAATGAATACCATAGGCTGTAGCCCATTAGACAATTAGAATATAAAGTATTCAAAGAGTTCATTGTCATAACACTAAAAAGTAATAGGCTTGGCAATAAAGTACTATTCCAATTCCTGAAGTTTATGAATACTCCCATTAAATTAAGGCTGATCATATCCTCCGACAACAGTTTGCAATAGACATTATGGACCTTATCTTTCAAGATCCTATTCTGCAATGGATTTTGATGTGACTACAGTCTTGGAAAAAACAGGAATCATAATGCTACTGTTTGCCCAAATCAGATGGCCAGAAAAATAATTTTGTTTATTTCCCCAATTTAATATCCCCACATTCCTTTTTATCAATTAGTTCAGAATAATTTTGAGAACATAATATTTATTGAGTCATTCAGGAGTACCTCTAAATATGCTACTCAGAACTCTCAGCCTAAAGAAAAAATAGCTTCATATTAGTTTTATTTTTTTTTTAAGATTTTATTTATTTATTAGCGAGCAGAGAGAAACAGCATGAGAGAGGAGAGGGTCAGAGGGAGAAGCAGGCTCCCCGCTGCGCCGGGAGCCCGATGTGGGACTCGATCCCAGGACCCTGGGATCATGACCTGAGCCGAAGGCAGTCGCTTAACCAACTGAGCCACCCAGGCGCCCTTCATATTAGTTTTAAATGTTCAAAATTATTTTAACTTTAAAATAATTTTAAGAACACTAAATTTATATTCAAATCCTAAAATAATCAATTTCATAATAAAAGATCATCATATACTGATAATTATTTGATATGCTTTATTTAGTTAGTAATTAACCACTGGTTATAATGTGTCACACAAGGTTTGTGTTGAGGACTTTACACACATAATCTTCATACTAGTGATGGGTGCAATACATGTATAATTCTCATTTTATCAATCAGAAAATAAGTGCTTAGTGTGCAAAATAACTTGATCCAGGTCTCATAGTGACCAATAACAATTAGGAATATTACATGTTTGTCCATAGAATGGCAGTTCATTTGCTGATGATATGTTTCCCCCAAGTGTGGTATAAGTTATTCTCAGTTAATATTTATTTGCCAGGTACATTCTGAATATAAAATGTCTTTAAAATATTTTAGTAAACATTTGAATAAATTATCTCAAAAAACAGTTGAGAAATTTGAGACTTGCCTACTAAAACATACTTAGATAATGGTAGAAAACAGATAAAAATCCGGATTCCCCCACATCCTATAATCCATGCTCCTTTTTCATCATCCAAAATACATGGGAATTTATTATTTTATTCAATGAATAATTATTGTGTACTATGCTAGATGCTGGAAATATTTTTTTAAGATTTTATTTATTTATTTAAAAGAGAGAGAGAGTGTGCAAGCAGGAGCAGGAGTAGGGTCAAAGGGAGAGGGAAAAGCAGGCTCCCTACTCCCATGCGCAGGACTCAATCCAGGGATCCTGGGATCATGACCTGAGCCGAAAGCAGACATTAAGTGACTGAGCTACCCAGGTGCCCCTGGAGATATCTTTGTTAACAAGAGAAGTAAGACCCTTCTTTCTGGAGCTGATAGTGTAAGAAGAAGCGGACATTTTATAGATAATTTTATGAATAACTGGTTACCATTGTGAGATGTGCTACAAAAGAAAAAAAAAAGTGCCGTGAAGACATATAACACACAGATCAAATTTAGACAAGGTAGATTTTCCCAAGGATGAAACTGGGACCTGAATTTGCCAGATAGAAATTCTGAGAAAACAGTTGTGGATGTCTTGAAATGTTTGCTTACACAAGCAAGGCATTTAATTAATTAATTTAATTAATAAAAAAACCATTGTTTCCTGAGATTAAGAATTTCTCATATCAGTGAGATCCTATGATACATGTCTTTCTCTGATTGACTTATTTCACTCCACATAATACCCTCCAGTTCCATCCACGTTGTTGCAAATCGCAAGATTTTATTCCTTTTTATGGCTGCATCATATTCCATTGTGGGTTGCTGGAGTGGTGGGGGTGGGAGGGATGGGGTGGCTGGGTGATAGACATTGGGAAGGGTATGCATGAGAGACTACAGATTCTGAGAAACAAACTGAGGGTTCTAGAGGAGAGGGTGGTGGGGGCATGGGTTAGCCTGGTGATGGGTATTAAAGAGGGCATGTTCTGCATGGAGCACTAGGTGTTATGCACAAACAATAAATCATGGAACACTACATCAAAAACTAATGATGTACTGTATGGTGATTAACATAACATAATAAAATTAAAAAAATGTAAAATAAAAAAATAAAAAATACATTGTAGACAATTGAGAAGGATCAAAAGATACAGCAAAAAGAAAAAAAAAAAACTTGGGAGTCAGGAAAACCTAGTTTTAGTTCTAGCTCTGCCACAACCTGTGTGAACTAAAGAAAGCTGGGTATCAAGTTCATATATACAATTATCTTCAGATTAATTCTCAGGGATATCATCATTGCACTAAACATTTTTGAAAATCTACTTTTGGATTGATGAAGGGATGTTTAAGAACCAGTTTTTGGGCCACCAAGAAAAACACTGTAGTCACATTTCAGCTTAGACTAAACATAATATTAATGAATTACTCACGTACCTTATTTGCCATGCTTGACTCTGAAGAAGTATTGAATACTTCCAAAATGCACACCTACCTTCAAATGTTAAAACTTAACCACAGTTGAAAAATTCAGTTGTTTGTGTTATACAATATAGAAATCCTATTAAAAGTTACAGTATCTTTGAAGTTTTTTGTCTTTGTGTAAACATAAATTACATTTATTAATGGTCACAAATAAACATTTCTTAAAAGGATAGTTGGCATTAAATTGAAGAAATGGGTAAAGGATATTGTCACTGCTTTGCATTGCAACTTTTATATTATAATTGGTTGAATTTGGTCAGGCTTAGTTTGCACAAGACTGTTGTGGTAAAGCGGAAATGAGTTACTGAACTTTTGAAATGCTGGCATATTATGAAATTTAAGTAAAGATAAAGGATAATAAAAGACTAATGCCTGTGGGTGTTTGTTTCCCTCTCCAGTCTCCTACAGTATTTGGGAAAACAGGCCTGGAGGGCATTAATAGTACTTGATTTCTAGCTGCTATCCCAGGGGCAGGGACTGCTGAGCATCAGGATGAGGCTGCTATGCTTGGAGTAATTGGCTCCGCAGCTCTCTGTTGAGGGGAGGCAGCCTGACTCATCAGGTTTCTATTTTTGCTCATCTGTTTGTTTTCTGAGAAAGAAATGCTTATTTTCTATACTGCATATAAATCCTTACCTAGTGAAGAAATCTTTATTGATAGAGATAAGAAAAACTAACTGGTAAAGATTAGTTGTGGGAGATACTTTAAAATATAGCATATATCAGTCTATATTCAAATTATATCCATTTTTAAAAATGTACAGCTTTTAAAACTTATATATCATATAATCATATAACATACTTTCAAAATATACACTTATTTGATATATATAGCTGTTGTTGAAGTAATTATTCTAATATATATTTATATGCACACACATCTATATTTATTGCAACAAAGGTATATTGAATAATTAGTCTAAGTCAGAGCTGAGGATTGGAGAAATATAAAAATAAGGTATTGCTACTCTTCAATGTTCTTATAATTCCAGGAATATAGAGTTAAGGATTAGATGGACTAATTTCTAATTAAATTCAAGATAGGGTTCCAGATAGGGTTAAATTTAAATGATGGAGTTTTACCTTTTCTTTGATATCCAATATTAAAGGAGAAAAAGAGAAGCAGGATTACTCTGGTTACAGGGATAAGACTTGAGGTGTCAGATTGTTCCCAGGCTCTGTTTTCAGTTTGAATGCTTTTTATGATTTATCAGATGCTAAGATGTTGTTTTTAGCTTTCCTTAGTAATGCTTTTAGTTTACATGCATTTAAAAAAAAAAAAAAAAAAAAAAAACCTTCACTAAAACAATCCTTCACACCTAAGCATGAAAAGCCTTCTCCCCTTTTTCCATGGTACATGTTTATGTCCTTATGTGTGCACATTTATGTACATATGTTTAACTGTGAAGTACCACCAACCCAGTAAGAAAGAATGAGGCCTCATGGAAAGTTACTGACAGCACACAGGGAAAGAAAGAGAATCAACATAAAGTAGAGTAGGGAAAAATACAAGTCAACTGTTAATGTGGAAAACAGCTGAAAAAAACTCTGCTTCACTTACTAATGTTAAACTCATTTTATAGCAAGGCAATTCGCACCAGTATTCACACACTTATACTTGCTATTGGAGAAAATTTGGTGCAAAAGGTTATATTTCAGTTCTGATTGGCATGTATACAAGATTTCCCTTTACTATTTATTGGCCATTTTTAAATATTCTAACTGTCTTATTTTGATAGCCCTTAGATCATTATTACTATAATCAAAAAGTCTGTTTAAAAAAGTGTGTCTTTAAAGAAACAATTGACTGTGGTACTATATAAACTGTAGTGCAAAGAAAATAAAACTAATAGTTTATAGTATGACACCTATGTCACTGAATAGCAAAATATCAAAATGATAAATTTCAAAATATAAAGCATTTAAAAAATCTAAAAGGAAGATGAAGGGCCTCTTAGAGAAGGGAAGAGCGGGGATAGTTCCATATTTGAGTGGAGACTCATCAATGATTGCTAGCAAGCGGGCAACGCTAAGATCCATTTGAAAAAAGGGAGAAAGCTTGGCTGGAAATCAAGGATTAATGAAACTATAGTTTAGGACATTTCCAAGCACTCTTTTTTTTCATTATGTAACTTGGGATACTCTGATTTAAAATGTCTAGTTAATACTGTAGACATGTTATAACTAGATTTACCTACAAAAAATTATCTATCAGACACTTTGACAATCTAAGATTACAAAACCCAAGATCACTAAGGCATACAGTATTTGTACCTATTATTTGAAACATGCCATCTAAACATGGGCCATTTTGTAAATTTTAATTGAGTTGTTTAAAAAAATTAATTAAACAACTAAACTATGATTAGCCATTTTTGAATAAATATCTTTTATCCTGGGAACTTAAAAGACACGTGAAAAGAATAAAAAAGCATAAAATAATTAGGGATGTATATAGTGCAAGAGATAATAAAATATGATTTGCAAAATTATTGTTTCTCTTCAGTATCCCTCAGTAGTTTAATCATATTTCTATTATAACACTTACCAGATTATATTATGCTGTATCTATTTATATTTGTTTCTCACCCACTGAGCTGAAATTTATAGTGTATTCTTTTTTCTATTACCAACTTTTAAGTACTGGTAGAGAGTGATTATGTAAGTATTTTCTACATTTTTTTCCAGGTTTACTGGGGTATATTTGACAAAAAGAAATCACCACCAGTCAAACTAGTTAGCATTTCCATCACCTCACATATCACTCTTTTTCTTTATTTGTTTTTCTGGTGAAAATACTTAAGATCTACACTTCTAGCAAATTTCAAATATACAATACAGTATTGCTAACAATAATTGCCATGCTATACATGAGATTTCCAGAACTTATTTATCTGCATAACTGAAACATGAATGATTTTTCATCCTAGTTTTAAAATTTAAAAGATGCATCTCTATACAAAATCTTCATATTTAAAGACTTGGTTAGTAGAAGGTTTAAACACATCCTCCATGATTCCAGGGAACACCTATGTGCTTGATATAATGTGGGTGTCAAGAAATATTTTTTGAATGGAAAGACTAGTTGGTAGGAGACCAAGTTTTTCTTCCTAGACACAAGGTTTCCAACAGTAAAGAACCATCTGCAGACCTCTGACACCTCACCATGGGGAAGGAATACAGATGATTTGGCATATAGAAAATTAGTGATTAAATGTGCATGAGGGACTTAAATGGAATTTTTCTTGAAAGTGCTTTATGATAGTGGGCTCCTAGTATTCACAGAGTGGTTCTTCCTTGATAAACTGAAGTCCTGGTTGTTATTCGGACTTTTCAACAGGCTACATACCAGATTCCTCTGTCATCGGTAAAAGATGATTATCATATAAGTGAAACCATATGATAATTGTCTTTCTCTGCTTGACTTATCTCACTTAGCATAATCTTCTCCAGTCCCATCCACGTTGATGTAAAAGTTGGGTATTCATCCTTTCTGATGGCTGAATAATATTCCATTGTATATGTGAACCACATCTTCTTTATCCATTCATGTGTTGAAGGGCATCTTCGCTCCTTCCACAGTTTGGCTATTGTGGACATTGCTGCTATGAACATTGGGGTGCATGTGCCCCTTCTTTTCACTATATGCTGGCTAACTGAACATAAAAAAAAGAAATTAAAAAAAAAGATGATTATCACTGTCAAGTTTCATAGTGTCTGAGAGTCAACCTGGTTGAGATAAAAATTGACAGTGAGGAGTCAGACAATGCCAAGTAGAGCAAGGAGGAAAAATCAAGGAGTTCAGATCTTAATTAGAGGTTCTAGATCCCAAAAAGCCTGATCACTAGGGTACAAAACTGGATGGACTACTGGAAAAAGAAAGGTAAAGAGAAGAAAAGAAATTAAGGGTTCTTAGAGAATAAGAGAAATTTATCCTTAAGAGACATCTTGGAGGCCGGTTACCACATATCCTATCCTCGGTCTCATTTTTATTTAACTGAAATTAATCAGTATTTTTAATTATTCTTTATTATAAAAAAACTAACATGAAAATAGAAATCAGGCATACATACAAATAGATTTTCTCATTTTATTAATATATCCATATTTTTACATAACAAAATGAAATTTATACTTTCATTACCATTATACTACTTAAAAATTCTCAAGTACAGTTTTCCCTTAACAAGCCTCAGGAAGTTTACCACATACTTCCTCTAAAACATGACAAATATCATATGTCAAATCAAATGACATATGTATTACTTCTTAAATTCAATCTTAAATATCATTCATATAACCCAGATGCATAAGCAAGAAATAATCAAAGAAGTTACCAAAACATTTCGCTGTTTTTCAAAAGAACTTCTCTAGAAACAGATCAGAAAGTCATTTACAATCTACCAACTGGTAAATGATATAATAGAATTTAACACACTCAAAGATCTAATTTTCTTCAACTGAGGACCAATATTCAAAGGTCCAACTTCAGAGCTGGAAAAATGTCTGCTATTTTCAGCACATCTGTTTTTAATTTCACATTCATTTTCCCTCTCAGATAATATTAAAATGTAAAACAACAATAAAAACAAAACATCAATTTGGCACACAAAACTTTTGGCATCAGATACATCGATTGGATCATAAAATTACCCAGGTTTCTGGCTGGATTAAGTTAGAAAAAATGACAATGATCCATCTGCTAAAGCTATCATGAATGTATTGAAGAAACCAGATTTGTACATGACACAGGAGAGAAAGAGAAAAGTTTAGGGAGGTGGCATCAGTCAGAAAGGAGTGGATGCAATAGGATTATAAAACTAATGATCTGGATGTTGCATGTAGAGAATGTTGATCCCATGTCCACTCTTGACATAACTTTTGTTTCAGAGACCAAATGTATCAGTTATCTTCTGTTGTCATAATAAACAACCCCTAAATACCAGGGGCTTTTCTTGCTTATGTTATCTGAGAACCACAGTTCAGGTGAAGTTCTGCTCCAAAATATGGATAGACTGAGCGTCTGCTCCATCTGTCTTCTCCTTTTGGAACTAGGTTGAAGGGACATCCCTATCTGTGACATGGTATTCTTTTGGTAAAGAGAAGTAAAAGTGCTTAAAAATGAAATTAAATGTTTCTTTTTGTTTTTCAGGCATGCTAAAATGTCTACCAATGGCATTATAGTCAAAACATGGTTGATCCACTTTATCAGGGAATATTTACCATGTTGTGGTTAAATCCTTTACATATGCCTGATGGCAAAAAAATAACTCCAAGTGTAGTGGAAAGGATTGGCAATTTTGTTTTCTTCTACTTACCACAGCCACTATCATTTACCCAAAAACCCATAATGTGAGTACAAAGGAGAAAGTAATGTAGGCACTCAGCGGATAATGATGCCCCTTTTCCGATGAACATTCCAATAATAGCACTTAGACTGTAGTATTCGTATATTTTCAGATTGTATCAGAGGTTGCCATCAGTCAAAAATCATTAGCTTCATAATTTACCCTGACAGCTCATTCTCCATGACGTAGCTAATACTGAACAAAGTTAGATTTACTGACTTGGTGCAATAAGGGAGACCATACACCATGGTGAACTATGGGGTGTCTTAGTAAGAAGGAGTTAGGATGGCTTTGATATAAGGTATGGGCATTTTCTGAGTTATTTAAGAAGGGCTTAAGGAAGTGGGTGATTTATTTTGGATTAGGTTCTGTCAGGAAGAAAGGCAATCTGATGATTGGGTATCTTAAACTTATTTATTTTTTTGTCTAGTAGGTGTGAGGAACAAAGCAGGGCTAGAATTGTCATTGTTAAAAAAAAATAAAGAAGTAGTTACTCATATTTTTGGGGAGTGGGCATCGTTTTTTATATATTATATTATTCTTGTCTTTTTCTTATATCCCAACATGTTTATAGATCAGTCTTACTTCTGCTTATTTTCACCATGTCACAGAATGCTTTGTCTTATTACTGTTGATACTTTGTAGACTTGTTTATGTTCAGCAGAGAATGCTGCTGACAATTTTTTTTTATTTTTGAAACTTCATCCCAAAGCTTCAGGATTTCCCTTTGTTTGTTTTAAAATTTTGTTTGTATTGTTTTGTATTCCTTAATCTTAGCAACTCCTAATTGGCTTTCTCTATTCTCAACTTATTCTAAAAATCATAAGGCTGCATTTTCCATAATGAACTTATTAATTGCCCTTCATCATGTAGGCTTTTCTGTAAACCCATACCTGATAATGATGTGGCATAACCTCGTTCCTGCTCTCCCAACCTCCACATACAAATATGAGAATACTTAGTGACAAATGGAGTGTAACAAATATTTCCTTCTCCAGGAAGTGGCTATAACTACCTTGTCTTTGGTGTTCATGAAAGACAATATGGGAACAAAGAAGTACAGATTAGTTCCTTTCTGATATTTAGAATGGACTAGGACTACGCACTTCCCTTTTTCTCTGGCTGGCTAAAAGAAACTAACTTCTCCACTGAAATAATTTCTACTCTTTTTGAAGCAAAATTTAAATGCTTTACCTGCTATGAGTCACATTTTCATTTGTCCTTTTTGAAAACACACATGAGAAAGGGAAACATACTTCTTTCCCTGGTCATACGTAAAGCAAGACAGGTTTTTCTAATACAGTTTAAAGAGAATTTTAGACTGTCGTGAGACTAATTTAAATTCAATATTTTCTAGTTACAAATCTAACTTTTCTTTGGCTTTGAAGATTAAATAATCTCTCCCTTTATTTTTTTTAAGTGATGTATAATTGACATACAATATATTAGTTTCAGGTGTACAACATATTAATTAGACAAAATGACATCACAAAAGGGCTAGTTACCGTGTGTCATTATATAATACAATATTATTGACTATATTCCCCATGTTGTATATTACATCCCTATGACTTATTTTATAATTTGAAATTAGTACTTCTCAATTCCCTTTACCCATTTTGCTACCCTCAAGCCCCTCCTCTCTGGCAACCAACCAATCTGTTCTCTACCTTTATGAGTCTGGTTGTTTTGTTTGTTTGTTTTGGTTTTTAGATTCCACATATAAGTGAAAGCATGTGGCACTTGTCTTTCTCTGTTTGATTTATTTCACTTAACATAATATCCTCAAGTTTCATCCATTTTGTCCCAAATGGCAAGATTTCTTTCCTTTTTAATGTTTGAGTAGTATTCCGTGTGTGTGTGTGTGTGTGTGTGTTTGTATAGTGCATATAGTGTATACACACACACACATACCGTATCTTCTTTATCCATCCATCCATTGATGTACACTTGTTTCCATATCTTGACTATTATAAATCATGATGAAATGAACTTAGGGATGCATATATCTTTCCAAATTAGTGTTTTCATTTTCTTCAGATGGATAACCAGTAGTAGGATTACTGGATCATATGGTTTTCCTCTTTTTTGAGGAACTTCCATACTGTTTTCCATAGTGACTGCATCAATTTACATTCCCACCAAAGAGTACTAGGGTTCCCTCTTCTCCACATTCTTACTAACATGTTTTATTTCTTATATATTTTTTTAAATAATAGCCATTCTGAGGGGGTGAGGTGATATTTCATTGTTTTGATTTGCATTTGGTTTTGGAGGTTACATAATTTTCTTCCTTACTTTATCTTTAAAATTTGTAGGAACTCTACTCTTAAAAATACTTGGACTCAAAAAAATAATAATAATACTTGGACTCATGGCCTTCAGAGACTTCTGCTCCCACTCTAGGTTCTGTTTCCAGCTGAACTTCCTAGTTAAAACATTTTTATTTCTCTAAATCTGTTTCGTGTTAGCATCTCTACTTATTTAGATGCTACTTTGCCAATAATTCTGCCCATTTTCATTTTTCACCAGATTTATTTCTCTAATTATAAAAAAAATTAACTTTTTAATAGCCATAATTAACAAACTGTACTTTGGGCTATCTCCCAGTTGGTATCATTGGATATATCCAAGTATTCAAGAACACATGTGTCAGCTTGGCTCTTGCAGAGGGAAAGCAAGCATTGAAAAATGAGTTACGTGGCATAAGGTTAGAATTTACCTCCAATCTTGAGAATCTATGACTCTAAGAACAGTAATAGAAAAAACATAATTTTGCATAGATTTTAAATACATACTTTATTGCCCTATTTGAAGATCCTTGGCTGACTGTTTGATACTAACTAGGACCCCTAGAGTGGATGAATTATATCTGGTGAACAAATTCTCTGGTATAATATTATGGGCCAAACTTATAAGAAATTGACTAGATGTACATGTAGGAAAGCATAGAACTAAGTGGGAAAAAAAGTGAGAAGAAAATGAGACTTATAGGTTCACTACAATTAACTGTATCTAAAATAGTTTATAAGAACATATGCAAACAGTATGCTATACACTAAGTACATTAGAATAGTTGCTTTTAATTAATTAATTTTATTTTTTTCAAAGATTTTATTTATTTATTTGAGAGAGAGAGCACAAGTCGGGGGGGAGGAGGGACAGAGAAACAAGCAGGCTCCCCGTTGAGCAGGAGCCTGACATGGGGCTCCATCCCAGGTCCTTGAGATCATGACCTGAGCCGAAGTCAGATGCTCAAATGACTGAGCCACCCAAGTGTCCCTAAAATAGTTGCTTTGAGATCAGAGAACAATATAGTAATGGAGAAAGGGGATAAAAGTGAATAAATAAAATAATTGATAAAATAAGGTAGAAGCAAGGCACTTTCAATGACAATAGTTTGACACAAATTGAAATATATATTTCATAATATAATATTAATAACATAATATACAATAAGATAAGTACATTAAATAGCACTTGGCCATCTTATTCTCATGCCTGTTTAATTGTCTTCTAAGTACATATGGCCTCCTGACAGAGAGTTTATTAATTTTTTTTACTACCTACTACTGCCCAACTTTCCTGACTAGGAAGTTATCTTTACAAGAGCAAGGAATTTCTTTAGTTCTTTTTTTTTTTTTTTTAATTGTGTCCCCGGTACAAAAGTAACACCTGACATTTATTAGATACTTAAATATTCATTACACAAATTAATGAATTATATGAATAATAACAAATTTGAAATCATGCTGTAAGTCCTCTCATTTTTAAATATCTCTGACTGAAAATTTAATAATAAAAAGAATCTGTACTGTGTGTTAGGTAGTGATGTTAGTGAGGAGTAAAATACATTTAAGTAGTTATTAGTGGGTGATTGATTTCTGGTTCAATGATTTTCTCAACTGAGGTGTCAAATCAAATTAGTGTTCCAGTTCAAATGTAAGTTGAGACTGAATAGAATATAATCAATATAACATGAAAGAAGATATTAATGATTGAATGTTATATCTGACCTAAAGAAAACACTATCATCTATGTCCATAATACTAACTCTGAGCATGAACTACTCTAAACGTTTTTTTTTTTTATAAACTGATAAAATGACTTTGCATCAAAAACTTGGAAATATAGAAAAGATGTGTGTGTGTGTATGTGTGTTTGTGGGGATAGATAGATGATAGATAGATATAGATAGATAGATAGGTGATAGCTAGCTACATAGATAGGTGATAGCTAGATAGATACAAAGTGTGTGCACATCTAAAAAGATGAATGCTACTCTTTTTTTTTTTTTTAAAGATTATATTTATTTATTTGTCAGAGAGAGACACAGAGAGAGAGAGAACACAAGCAGGGGAGTGGAGAGGGAGAAGCAGGGTTCTGGCACATCAGGGAGCCCAATGCAGGGCTCGATCCCAGGACCCTGGGATCATGATGTGAGCCGAAGGCAGACACTTAACTACTGAGCCACCTAGGCGCCCCAATGAATGTTGCTCTTGAAAAACGTAAAAGTCTGACTATCTCAATAGATGCAGAAAAAACATTTGACAAAATTCCACATCTGTTTATGATAAAAACTCTCAACAAAGTACGTTTAGAGACAACATAACTCAACATGATAAAGGCCATATATGACAAACCCATAGCTAATAACATATTCAATGGTGAGAAATTGGAAGTCTTTCCTCTAAAATCAGGAACAGGACAAGGATGTCCACTCTTACCACTTTTATTCAGCATAGTATTCAAAGTCCTAGCCATAGATGTCAGACAGGAAAAAGAAATAAAAGGCATCCAAATTGGTAAGGGACAAGTAAAACTGTCACTGTTTGCAGATGACATAATACTATATGGAGAAAACTACAGATTCCATCAAAAAACTAATAGAACTAATAAATGAATCCGGTAAAGCTGCAAGATACAAATTTATATACAGAATTTTTGAGTTTCTATAAACTGACAATGAAGTAGCAGAAGAGAAATTTAAAAATATAATTTTATTTATAATTTCATCAAACAATAAAATACTTAGGAATAAATTATTTAAGGGAGTAAAAGATGTGTTCTGAAAACTGTAGGACATTAATGAAAGAAATTGAAGATACAAACAAATGGAAAGATATACCATATTCATGGACTGGAATAATTAATATTGTTAAAATCACTATTACCCAAAACAACCTACAAATTCAGTGCAATCCCTATGAAAATGCCAGTAGTATTTTCCACAGTACTAGAAAAAATAATCCTAAAATTTGTATGGAACCACAAAAGATGCTGAAAGGTCAAAGTAAACTTAAGAAAGAAGAATAAAGCTGGAAGTACCACAAATATAGATTTGAAACTATACTACAAAGCAATAGTAATCAAACAGTATTGTATTGGCACGAAAATAGACACATAGTTGTTGAAAGAGAATAAAGAGCCCAGAAATGAGCCCATGCTTACATGGTCAATTAATCTACAACAAAGAAGGCAAGAATATACAATGAGGCGAAGACCATCTCTTCAATAAATGATGATGGTCCAAGGGCATCTGGCTGGCCCAGTCAGTAGAGCACCATGTTGGGTGTAGAGATTACTTTAAAAATAAAATAAAATCTTTTTTTTTTTTTTTTAAGGTTGCTGGTCAAACTGAATGGTTACATGTAAAAGAATGAAACTGAACCACTTTCTTACATCACACATAATAATGAACTCAAAATGTGTTAAAGACCTATATGTAAGATCTGAAACCTTAAAACTCCTAGAAGAAAACAGTAGGGAGCAAGCTCTATGGCATTGGTCTTAACAATATTTTTTTGGATATGCCTCCTCAGACAAGAGCAACAATAGCAAAAATAAAACAAGTGGGACTCTATCAAACTAAAAAAAACTTTATAACAGGGAAGAAAACCATCAACAAAATGAAAGGCAACCTATTGAATGGGAGAAGATATTTGCAAATGATATATCTGATAAAGGGTTAAAATATACAAATTATTTAAAGATCCTATATAACTCAATGCCAAAAAATGACTGATATAAAAATAATCTAATAAAAAAATGAGCAGAGGACCTGAATAGACATTTTTCCAAATAAGACATACCTATGGCCAACAGACACATGAAGAGATGCTCAACATCACTGATCATCAGGGAAACATAAATCAAAACCACAATGAAATATCATCTTAGACCAGCACAATGACTAGTATCAAAAAGACAAGAAAGAAAAAGTGTTGGTGAAGATGTGGAGAAAAAGGAACACTTGTGCACTCTTCGTGGGACTATAAAGTGGTGCAGCACTCTGGTAAACAGTATGGAGTTTCCTCAAAAAATTAAAAAATAAAAATGCCATATAATCCAATAATTCTACTACTGGGTATTTATCCAAAGAAAACAAAAACACTGATTTAAAAAGATATATACACATCTATATTCATTACAGCATTATTTCCAATAACCAAGTTATGGAAGCAACTTAAGTGTCTATTGGTAGATAAATGGATGCAGAAGATGTGGTACACACACACATACACACACACACACAAACACTAGAATATGATTTAGCCATAAAAAAAAAAAATGAATTGTGCCTCTCAGGATAACATGGATGGACCTAGAAGGTATTATGCTAAGTGAAATAAGTCAAAGAAAGACAAATACCACATGATTTCACATATATGTGGAATTAATAAAAAAACAAAAAACAAAAAAAGCCAAGAAATAGACTTAAAATACAGAGAACAAACTGGTGGTTGTCAGAGGGGTGGGCAGATGGGCAGAATAGATGAACAGGATTAATAGGTAACAAACTCCAGTAGTTACAAAGTAAATAAGGCACAGGGATAAAAAAGTGCAGCATAAGGAATGTAGTCAATAATATTGTAATAATAATAAAAAATATCATCATTGCTCTTGAAAAACATAAATGTCAGTGTTCTTAAGGTCAAACTAAAATATTTGGCCTTTGTCTGTTGCAAAGGAGTTTAAGATATTTCTACGTTTTTTCAGGGAATATCATACATCTCAGCACTATCAGTGCCTTGCTATTATCTACAGCTTTATTAATTCAAATGCTGGTCTTTCCAAAATATTGTCAAAGAAATGAACAAATAGTAATAATGAATGTTTTGTAGTCTATAAAACCCTCTAAAAATGTGGCATGATCTTGATCTATCCTTATAATTATTTAAATAACATTCTTCAAATTTGTTTGTTCAAATAGTTTATTGAGTACCACTTGAGTACCAGACATGTTTTTAGATAATGGGATTACAAAAATGAGAACGCTGATTCTTTTGAATTAACTAGCTGAAAGAGTAATTTTCAAAACTGCTTAAATATTAGAAATATCTGAAGTATTTAAGAAATAATAAAACCTGAGACCCACACAGACCACATAAATTAAAATCATGAGGAGTGGGACACAGGCATGTGAATAGTTTTAAAAGATCTCTAGAGGATACCATTATGCTGTCCATATTGACAATTGCTTCTTTGAAGGATAATGCATATAGGTAAATAAAAAGTTCCAAATCAGCATGGCAATTGCTTTGCTAAAATTCCATGGAACCAATAGGATCAAGTGGATCTTTAGGTGAGAGCAGTGGGGAGATTGCTTTAAAAGTCTCACAAAGGAAATATAATTTAAGCTGAGATTTAAGGAATAAAAAGTTGGTGAAAATTAATGGTGGTGATTTAGACAAGGAAAAAAAAATCATTCTATAAACTGCATGCCATATGAAGAAATATGGACTCCTTCAGAGAAATGGAGAGACCTTGACAGGATTTTAAGGATATTGACAAAGAATTTCTTAACTCTCAAAATTGATCAGAAGTTGTCTTTATCTCTTCTCACAGTACTTTTTATATGTTTAGAGTGTGCTTTTCTCTTAATTTTAATGTATGTGGTATAATGTTCCCATTTTTCACAGGTATATCCACACTCAAGTTTTTTGAATGGTAACTTCTTGTGACTCCTATTATTTATGAATCCTCTTATTTTATTTCATTTCACTTTATTTCATCTTTATTTATTTTTAGAGAGAGAGAGCAAGAGCAGGAGGGTCAGGGGTGAGGGAGAGAGAATCCCAAGCAGACTCCACACTGAGCCCAGAGCCCAACACAGGGCTTGATCTCACAACCCTGAGATCATGATCTGAGCCAAAACCAAGAGTCAGTCACTTGACTGACTGCACCATCCAGGTGCCCCATAAATAAATCTTAAAATAAAAATAAATTTAAAAAAGGAAGGAAGGAAGGAAGGAAGGAAGGAAGGAAGGAAGGAAGGAAGGAATGAAGGAAGGAAGGAAGGAAGAACAAAATAAAGAAAGAACAAAAGAAAGAAAAGAAAAGATGCATGGTACGATCTCAGTCTTTTTGTAGTTGTTGAGGCCTGATTTGTGACCTAATGTGATCTCACATGCACTTGAAAAGAAGGTGTATTCTGCTGCTTTAGGATAAAATGTTCTGAATATATCTATTGAGTCTATCTAGCCCACTGTCGTTCAAAGCCAGTTTCCATGTTGATTTTCTGTTTGTATGATCTGTCCATTGATGTAAATGGGGTGTTAAAGTCCCCTACTATTATTGTATTATTATCAACCAATTCCTTTATGTTTGTTATTATCTGTTTTATATATTTGGGTGCTCCCAGGTTGGGTGCATAAATATTCACAGTTGTTAGATCCTCCCCTTTATGATGATATAGTGCCTCTCTTCATCTCTTGTTACAGTCTTTGGTTTAAAGTGTAGTTTGTCAGATATAAGTATGGCTACTTCAGCTTCCTTTTGACATCCACTGGTGTGATAAATGTTTCTCCATCCCCTCCCTTTCAATCTGCAGGTATCTTTAGATCTAAAATGAGTCTCTTGTTGGCAGTATATAGATAGGTCTTGTTTTGGGGTGCCTGGGTGGCTCAGTCTTTAAGCATCTGCCTTTGGCTCAGGTTGTGATCCCAGGGTCCTGGGATTGAGCCCCACATCGGGCTCCCTGCTCGGCGGGAAGCCTGTTTCTCCCTCTCCCGCTCCCCCTGCTTGTGTTCCCTCTCTTACTGTGTCTCTCTCTGTCAAATAAATAAATTTAAAAAAAATCTTAAAAAAAAAAAGATAGGTCTTGTTTTTTTAATCCATTCAGACACCCTATGTCCTTTGGAGCATTTAGTCTATTTACATTCAAAGTAATTATTGATAGATATGTATTTAGTGCTATTTTATTACTTATTTTGTCATTGTTTCTGGAGATTTTCTCTGTTCCTTTCTTGTCTTTTTTTACTTTTGGTCTTTCCTTTCTGCTCAACAAATTCCCTTTAATATTTCTTATAAGGCTGGTCCGGTGATCACAGACTCCTTTAGTTTTTGTTTGTCTGGGAAACTCTTTTTCTCTCCTTCCATTCTGAATGATTTCCTTGCTGGTTAGAATATTCTTGACTGCAGATTTTTCTCATTTAGCAATTTGAATATGTCATGCCACTCTCATCTGCCTTGCCAATTTTATGTTGAGAAATCTCGAGCTAGCTTTATGGGTCTTCACTTGTAAGTAAAGGACACTTTTGTCTTGATTCTCTTAAGATTTTTTTCTTTATCGTTTTTTTTTTTTTTTTTTTTTTGCAATTACAATATATCTTCGAGTTGGCCTGCTTTTGTTGATTTTGATGGGAGTTCTCTGTTCTTCTAGATCTGGATGTCTTTTTCCTTCTCCAGATTAGGGAAGTTTTCAGATGTTATTTCCTCAACTAAATTTTCTGCCCCCTTTTCTCTCTTTTCTTCTTGTGGGACTCCTATAATAAAAATGTTATGTTTGATGGAGTCCCTGAGTTCCCTAAATCTATTCTCTTATTCCATAGTTCTTCTTTCTATCTTTTGTTGAGCTTCATTATTTTACATTATTTTGTCTTCTATATCACATATTTGTTCCTCTGCATCTTTCATTCTTGTGGTCATTGCATCAAGTCCGTTTCCAATTTCAGTTATTGCATTTTTCATTTCTGACTGATGCTTTTTGAACACTTTTATCTCTGTGGTAAGAGTCTCCCTGATTCTTTCCATTCTTTTCTCAAGCCCAGCAAGGATCCTTATGATTGTTGCTTTAAATCCTCCATCAGGCATGTTACTTACATCTGTTTTCCTTAGATCTCTGGCCATGACCTTAATTTGTTCTTTCATTTGGGATGAATTTCTCCATTTTGACATTTTGTCTAAGTCTCTGCCATCTTCTCTGTGTTAGAAAAGCCCATTGTGTCTCCTCCTCCTGGCTTTATGAAGAAGAGGTCGTATATTGGAGGGTCTGGTGTTTCATGGAGTGTTTCTGGTGTGTACTGCAGACACTCTGCTGTTGTGTTTTTGGCTGCTCTATCTTTCAACCCAGTCATCTGCAGAAGCTCTCTTTTCTTGCAGTGGGCAGTGTTTGGTCCTTGGCCAGAATGTGGCGAGTTTCAACTAGCCGTGCTCTGGTCTGCTTGTTAAATGAGACCTGGTGTTACTTCCACTAGAATTGCAACCCTGCCAAACTCTCTGGTCAGAAGATGTGGCGTGGGCTGGTGTTTCTGCTGGATTTCTGGGGAAATGGGCCCTCTGCACTGGGACTGAGGCAGCAGTCCCTGCTGAGCACAGGGTTGTTGGCCTAAGTGTGAGCATGTTGGGCAACCCTAACTGCATTGCTTCCAGCAGGTTGCTCTGCAGTTAACGCTGAAAGGCAAGGGAGGGAAATGGCACCAGCCAGCTCTTTAGTCTCCAGAGAGGCATCTCCATGCATGCTGCCTCTCAGGGATGAGCTCTAAGAAGAGTAAATAATCTACCCCCTGTGTGCCCCAAGTGTTATTCAGATTGCTGTTTCCAGGCTATCCGCTCTAGGTTGTTTCCCACCTTCTCAGCAGGAGAAAGGCAGTGGCCTCAGGGCTCTATGCCAGCCAAACCTGCTGACCTTTAAAACTCAATCTTTAAACCCCACTGGTTGCAAGAACTTAAAATCAGCCCTTCTTGTTTTCCCAGCCAATGGCTTTGGGGAAATATTCTCCTTGTGTTTTCCTCTGTTTGCTACTCTCTCTCTCTCTCTCTTTCCTTTCTCTGCGACTGTGGCTCCTTCCCCTCCACAGCACCTGCAATCTGTTTCTCCCCTAAACCACATCTCTGCACTTCCTACTTTCTTTGATGTGGCTTCTTCTTTCCCTTTAGTTGTGGAGTTTGTTTTGAGTCTTCAGATTGATTTCTGTGGTATTTAGAATGATTTGATAGCTATCTAGTTGTTTTCCTGGGACAGGAGGAGCCTACGGTCTTCCTACTCCTCTGCCATCTTCTTTCCCTAGTCTTAAATCCTATTATTCTAATGTTTTTTTTTAGAGATCATTTCCTTAGCTTTAA
Source organism: Mirounga leonina (assembly GCF_011800145.1). Taxonomy (NCBI): domain Eukaryota; kingdom Metazoa; phylum Chordata; class Mammalia; order Carnivora; family Phocidae; genus Mirounga; species Mirounga leonina. The sequence continues at coordinate 32,574,281 of NW_023270387.1, read as the reverse complement.
GGCAGTGGCTCTCATTTTTTTCAGGCCCAATATATTAGAAATAATGACTATTTATAGCAATTATTTTCAAGACAAAGGGTAGAATACGGGACTAAACAACTCACTTGGATAATCCGACCTCTTATAGTTTGATGATGTCCCACCCACCTTCTTCCAATATGTTGCCTAAAGGTTTTGGAGAGGAGTTCTGACTGCTTTACACTGTGAATCTTAGTCTCTCTGTAAAATAAAAAGGGAAACTTCAAGCTTGAGGCTTGAATTAGGGGTTTAAAATTGTCTTCAAAATTTTCAAATGCCTCAGAACAGCAATATATATATCTTTGCTATGAGAGTTCAGTGATCAGCTAAACTTGTTTCATGTGTTCTCTTGAACTAATGACTAAGGCGAGGAAAGGTGATAGCTTTCTTGCAGAACAAGTGGTGAAACCTGGGAGAGCAGTTGTGCCCTCCAGAGGAAGCATAGACACAGCCACTGAAGAGATTGGATGGTAAACAGCCCCCTTGACATTTAGCTTCTGCAGAAAATAATTATTACCTAAGAATGAAATCCACTAGACAGAAATCTGCTAGATTTAAGCTTATGGGAAAACGCAGAGAGATGAGGATTCAGAGAGAAAGGGAAAGTCTAATTAAGGAAACTTTTGTTATTACATAAAGATTAGAAACCACCACTCTACTGCTAAATTTGACAGGCCCCAATTTAAGATGTGATCTATAGTCATAATAGTTCTGTTTTTCTTTCCTATATTTTGTGACAAAAGATAACAAGTACCTGTATGTGCTTTTCGATTATCTATTTGCTCTTCCCCTCCATATGCACATGTTCTCTCTTGTATGCTATCATGAGTAACCAACCGACTTAACATTAGCTCATCAACTTGTGGCTCTCATGAGACAGAGACAGGAGATCTAGTTTCTTCACTGTCCTTTAACGTTTTCTTATTTGGGGAGAGTCTTCAGCTTCTGAAGGGATTAAGTTATACACATGCCATTCTCACACAAGTCAGAAGAATCAGGCAAAGCATATTTCACTAGTGTCTGTAAATAACTTTTGTTTTATTAAAGATATTTGTACAAAAATGAATGTCATAATTTTTAACATTTAAAATTTAAAGCCCTAAAAGCAATAGAGGCCAAAAGACCTGAAGAAATGATGAGTAACTAGCTTTATTGTTTTTCTGATGGTCTGGACCCATATATCTGTGGTTATGTGCTGAATGGAACAAAAAATACAAAATACATATTGGGACACAGACTGTAATTTATGTCAAGTTGTTTGTTTTGCCAGATTTAAATTCTGAGTGGTTTTATATGAGATGAATGATACAATAGGTAGCAAACACGTTATTCAAGGGAATTACTACCTGCCCTCAGTCAGTATTTATTGAATTCTCATACATTTAGGTTGAGAAGTACATTTGTTTACAGTAAGCCTACATATCTTGAGAAATTATATTCCTAGTTTACTGGGCAGGAGCACCTATAATTGACTTCAAATCTTTGTAATTTTCTACAGCTACTGTGATTTGTAATGTACACTATTCGGAAATGCTTATCTTAACAAGGCAGAAGCTGCTTTACCCTGGGCTTTTCCACATGGAAGATCATCTGATGATAATGACATGTTTCCAACAGTGGCAGGGAAGCTACCAAGGACACAGAAGGCCTGTTCAGATGTCAAGACTGCTGGGGACAGCACTGCCATGGTTGATGCACCCAGAATCTAAAGTCTCTTTAAATTCCTTTCACATAAAAGAGGAAATTTGAAGTTCAGCCTCTAAGAAAGAGTCTTAAAAAGACCAGGAGGGTTTCATCCAAGTTCCACGGGTGATAAAACACATCAATCTGAAACGTTACTAGTGCATTGCTGATCCCCTAGACATCCTTCCATTTGCTGTAGCTGAACAATGTTAGCGCTGTTCCATCAAGGGAAAGTGATCCCTCCTCCCCTCAAAAAGCTTTTTACAAGGCAAAGCTATAAAGTACTAGATTTATTAACAATTTCCATTTCAAGAGAGGCACTGTTTGTGTGGCAGTAAAACTGCGCTTTAATGCAAATGCGGCACTTTAAGCCTGTTTTCCTAATGCCTTCACAAGTCCTGTAAATAATGCATCCCTGTATGGCATCCTTCACTTTAAAACAATTTGGGCAAACTGGTTCAAGTTGTAAAAATACAAATGTACTTTCTTTAACATAATAGCTTTGCAAACACTCTGGAATTTGCCAATTCTATACTTTCTGAAATTCATTGATGGTTGATTGCAACATGGGAATGCTCCCAAGTGAATTTCACCCCCCCCAAACAAGGAGTCTAGACAACAGAAAAGTTAGGATGTGTCCCAGTAAAATTTAAACAATGATTAAATTGTTTCATGAAGTTGAGAAGAACTGTATACAAATTTTATAAACTGAAAGTGTCATGAGAAACTTTTTTTTTTCCCATTACCCACAGTAGATTTCTGAGTCCAACTTTTCATTCATTGTACTATTTTAGTTATCTTAAGCAAAGAAACTACCAATTCAACCTTGTCCTAATCTTGATATAGTCTTTCTCTTGTCTATACGTTTGCTTTTTAAAAGACATTATAAATATATCAGTTTATTGGTTAAGATAATAAAAATATTGCAATTCTCATTTGAAGTGTTTATTATTTGGCATAAAAGAAATGTCTTCTTCTTTAGCACCTGAGGATTATTTTTAAGGTAAATTCCATGAAAATGACAGTAATAAATTTGAAAAATACAAGTCTCTCCAAAACCCAGCTTGGGTCAGAACACACCTGACTGGACTTGAACTGAGAAAAATTGATTAGTATTATGTTTTATTCATGAACCAATAACTTTATACTAGTGTGCTGGCAAAGGAGAAAAATACATTAAATGGTTCAGTGAAAAATTGAGTTATGGCAAGATTGTACAGAAAATTAATCTATTAAGTCATGACATTGTAGAGAGATAAAATTTGGAAGAAAAGGGGTCAGAATTATGAAGTCTACTTTTGTCTGTAAATTGCTTGGATATCCTTTTAGGCTCTTCTTTTTTTTTTTTTTTTTTTTTTTTTTTTGTGGCAAGCTGCAGACAACCCAATCTAAAATGGCTTAGACAATAGAGAGGACCTATCAATTCGTATAACAGGAAGGCCCGCAGTTAAAAAGAGATTTGTCTCAAGGTTGTCATATCTCTGTTATACATTCTGCAAGGTCGGCTTCATCCTAACGCAGGCTTCCACATGTTTTCAAAATAGCTACAGCAATTCTAAATTCCACAGACACACAAAGAATAAGAACATCTCCAGTGCAGCTATTTTAAAAGAATTTATGGAATTTTGTAACTTGGAATCTTCAGGACAATTTTTCTTTGGTGAAGCTCACGTGGCTGCCCCTGAACAAATCTCTGACAACAGGGACTGATGCCATGGATTGACTGACTCAAATCCCTTTTTCTAAACCAAACTCCATGAAGAGGTGGATAGCATTGCCCTTTAGTAGGACAGGGCCCACCTCTGAAACTTGGATAATGTCAGTTTCCTCTGAAGCACTTAGGAAGTGTGGGGAAAAAAACAGCTAATTGAACAAAATTCTCCATACTTAGTGAGAACCAGAGATTGGATATGCAACAAAAGTTTCTCCTCAAGTTTAAATATCTTCTTACTGCTAATTAAACAATAACATTTAATAAAATTCACCACATTTGGCTATTTATTTCTCTGTATTCATGCTTTTTTCCCAGATTTCTGGTGCTATTTCTGGGGAAGATTTCCTTTATTTAAACTTTGTTCATTTTATTAAAACCTTAATCACCTATAAATCTCTTGTCCAGCTAGTCTTTATTCTCCCCCAGTCTGTATTTTTTTTCCTAACCAGATATCCGCTCCTCGCCTAAGCCATGAATAACTGGGAGAATAAATTAACAAGAGTTATTTTTTAACGGATGTTTATCTTTGGAAAAGCATAAATCATAAGAATATATCAAAGCTAATCAATGTGTGATTGTCCTTTTAAAATTCTATCCCCCAAATTTTCATCATGCCCCAGTTAAGAGCTATGTTTTCCTGCATTATCTTGCACACCCAAAGGTATGGAATTTTACTTTTGCAAGAAATGTTTTGTTACCATACTAGATGACGAGAAATTTAGTTCTAAATCACCTGGTGTCAAGTATATGAAAAATCCATAAATCTCATTTCATTATTAGATACCATTTCCATTAGCTTCACATTAATTTTGAATGGATCTTAAACCATGTATAATGGGTAATGGCATATAATCACCTGTAGAAAGTTAGTGCTAGATGGCTAGAATTGTTTCAGCTATCACCCTAACACCTAGTAATCATGAAATGTTTATCCTATCAGCAGAAATATTCCCTCCACACCCAACTGCAGATGTTGACTCTTTTATCTGGGCCTCATACTACCCAGATGCTGCCAAAGGCCTTCTGGCTCCATCTTTCTCTTAGACCCAAGATGAAATATTTTAGGCACTTAAACATGTCAGCTCTCATCAGTCCTTGGCCTTTCTCATGTTTTGCCACTGCCTGGAACAGTGAGCGGTCCTTATCCTTAGCTGCACATTCATGGAGCTTTTAAAAATCTCGGCCAAGTAACACCTAAGACAAATTAAATAATAATTTCTGATCCATGTATCAGTATGTCTTTAAAAACTTCCCAGGTGATTCCAATGTGCAGTCAGAATTGAGAACCCTCTCTTCATCCTCTTACCTCCTGATTCTCTTTCACATCATTGCCTAAAAAGTATTAGAGAAACTTTCCCTCACTCCTCAGGTGGGGTTTAGTGTTCTGAAAGATGCTTTCACCATTCCTATATTTCTCTTTAACAGTACTTTGAATATTTGTAAGGTACTTGAGAACATGTATGGTATCAGTTTTGTTCACAAGTGTATCTTTGGGTTCCTAGGATGATAGGCAAACAATAAATATGAACTGATTTGTCCTCGCTGGGACAAGCCCTTTGAAATCAGATTGCTGCTCATAATGAGACCGATACGGAAGCTACTGTTACATTGTAAGTATGCACACAAAGTTCCAAATGAATGAAAGAACAAAAAACAGTTACAACCATTATTGTAAGATGCAGCTTTGTTCATAACCCTTAGGTCTAAATCTGCAGTTAGGATCACTTGTAAACACATACATATGCCTAGTTCTCCATCCCTTTATATGATAGGAACAGGTTTACCTTTCAACATACCTCCATCTTTCTCTCTCTCTCTCTCTCACACACACACACACACCCACACCCACACACACACCACAACTTCACTGTAGCACATTATCACCTAAGACTTTTAGCATAATGAGAAAAATTATCCTTAAGCCAGTTTAAGAACTTTCCACTCCAAGTTTAACCTTTCCTCAATGGAATGGACCATAGAAATAACGACTACCTTCATGAAAAATCCTACTTGGACCTGTATTATATATAATGAAGTTCATACAATAATTCAACAGTAGCCCCAATTTGATTATTGAGTCCTATAACTTTAATCTTACAGATAAAACACAATACTGATTAAAGGAAATAGTTGATTTTATTTTTCTTTATAGATTGGAATTAGCCTGGGATAGACATTACCTCCTTCTTGTAATTCTACATCACACACACATGCACACACACATACACTCAAACATACAAATGAAATTGTGATATATTTTAGATTAGGCATAATAACATTTAGAAAGAAAGCAGCAGAATACCTGATGGAATATGAAATGTCAAAATACAGGCAGAAGCAAATCAGAACCTGGAATTTGCCCCAAGTGGTAGGAACAGAATATGACTAGAGATTTAAATTAATTTGGAAAGTTATGGTGCAGGATTTCATTTAGTTATTCCTTAATGATTTCTTAATTAATAAAAATCACATTAACAGATGGGCCTTTCCTTTAATCGAATCTGAAAGTTTGATTACTTTTGGATTCAAGTTAAATTTAATTTTTAAGCCAGTTATTATCACAATTCTTAACTCTTAGACTGTCCAGTCCTAGATATCAGATGCTGAAGCATACCTTAATTATCTAATTAGTACTAATGCATAACACAGTGCCTGACATATAGTAAGTGTCTGATTAGTATTATTAAAATATTTTATAGTTAAACAAGATAAAATCCTTGCCACCAAATGAAAAAAGTAAGTTTGTTTTTAAAAGAAAAACATACTTGTTATTTTCAAGAAAAAATTATTTTAAAACTAATGTATTTTTTATCTTTTAATGAGCTAATGACACACATAAAATCTGTTAAAATAATATAGTTTGACTCACAAGATTAAGAGTCTTATTTCAGATCCTTACCACATTGTGTCAAACAGGATTTTTTGTCTATTTATCTATACACTAATGAGATATGAGCAATTTGTTTTTTTCAGTTTTATTGAGGTGTAATTGACAAATAAAATTGTAAGGTATTTAAAGTATACAATGTGACGACTTGATATACTCTGTGAAAGAATTCTACCCATCAAATTAACACATCCATTACCTCACGTATTTACATTTATTTAGTTATTTGGTGAGAAAATTTAAGTTTTACTCTCTTAGAAAATTTTAATTGTTTAATACAGCATGATCAACTATAACCACCATATTATATATGAGGTCCTCAGACCTAATTTATCTTTAACTGAAAGTGTTTATCCTTGACCAACCTCTCCCTATTTCTCTCACATCCCAGGCCCTGCCATCCACTTTTCTACTATGTTTCTATGAGTTTGACTTTTTTTGTTCGATTAGATTTTACATATAGGTGACACCATGCAGTATTCATCTCTCTCTGCCTAGCTTATTTCACTATTGTTGTGAACAATAGGATTACCTTCCTAGTTAAGGCTGAGTAATATTCCACTGTGTATATCATGGGACAAGAATGGACTGGATGCTCTTATGGAATTGTCTAATGATATATAGCTACCCCAGATTGGAGAAAATTTTCCTCAAAGCCAGTCTCAAAAGTGTTCCTTGATTTGGTAGGTTATCCACAAATTGTTTTAAGATGTTCATTCATTTGATATGTGATGAACTCCCCCTCCCCTGCTCTAAAACTATAGAATAAATTGTTAAACTCCACTTAAGTATTAAAGTCATTCCCATTTTTTTCTCACTAGCTTAAAAACAAAACTAAAAAAAAAAAATATTCTTGATACATTCATCTGTTGACTTATACCAGCCCTTAGTTTCATCGATCTTTTCTATTGTATTTTAAGTTTCTGTTTTGTATAATCTGCCCTGATCTTTATTATTTCCATCCTTCTACTAACTGTAGGCTTAGTTTGTTCTCCTTTTTCTAGTTCCTTGAGGTGTAAAGTTAGATTATCTATTTGAGCTGTTTCCTTAATGTAAGTGTATATGTTATCACTTCCTCTTAAGTACTGATTTAGATGTGTTCCTTAAATTTTAATATGCTGTATTTCCATTTCCATTTGTCTCAAGATAGTTTTTTTTTTTCTTTTTTGATTTTTCTTTGACCCACTGGTTATTCAGAAGTGTGTTGGTATTTTCCACATATTTGTGAATTGTCTAGTTTTCCATTTTCTAGTTTCATACTATTGTGATCAAAAAAGGTGTTTGATATGATTTCAGTTGTCTTAAATTTCTTAGGACTTACTTGTCGCCTAACATATGATCCATTCGGGAAAATGTTCCATACATGCATGAGAAAAATGTGTATTTGCTGCTCTTGGATAGACTGTTCTGTATATACCTGTTAAGTCTCTCTGGCCAGTGTTTCCTTATTGACTCTGTCTGGGTCATCTATCCATTGTTGAAAGTGGGATATTAAAGTCCCCTACTATTATTGTATCACTGTTTATTTCTCCTTTCAGGTCTATTAATATTTGCTTTATATATTTAAGTGCTCTGATATGAGTAATTTAAGCATAGCTCTTATATTGCATTATATTCAGTGTCACTAAGATTCTTTTTCCTGTGTTATTTTTTCATGTGTGCTTTAAATAAAGTGAAATAATTGCCAATAAGCTTCAAGATGTGCTGGTTATATTTTCAGATATCTGAATTATTTTTTATCAATTTTCCTGAAATAATTACATTGTAATGAAGTACCTATAATATACTCATTGTAAACTTAATGATACTAACATAAACATTTAATGAACAAGCAATCATTCTTAAGCTGATGTTAAAATTATGGTTTAGGATTATGGTTAGTTCTAAAATGATAAATGAAAGAAATTTATATTTTAAAGTGTTTTTATTTTAGTTCATTTTTACTTCTAATTTTTGAAATAAATACCATTTATTTATTCTGGAAAACAAAGACATTTTAATTAAATAATGACACTTTAAAAATTTTTTAAAGATTTATTTATTTATTTGAGAAAGAGAGAAAGAGAGCATGAGCAGGAGGGGCAAAGAGAAAGGAAGAGGGAATCTCAAGCAGACTCCACACTCAGCGTGGAGCCCAGTGTGGGGCTCAATCTCACAACCCTGAAATCATGACCTGACTGAAACCAGAGTCAGACACTTAACCGACTGTGCCACCCAGGTGCCACTAGACTATGTCACTTTAAGAAGAAATTATTTAATAGCTTACTCCACCAAAGTAAATAATACCTTTTGTATTTTTAAGTCTGTGTAATTTAAGTCCTTATATTTCTAAATCTCCAAGTTTTTTTTTTTTTTTAATTTCCTCTATAATGTGGAAAATGAAGTAAGCCTTGTGTGTAAACACTATTAAGAATAAGTATAATAGTGGGTGCCTGGGTGGCTCAGATGGTTAAGCATCTGCCTTCGGCTCAGGTCATGATCCCAGAGTCCTGGGATCGAGTCCCACGTCGGGCTCCCAGCTCAGCGGGGATCCTGCTTCTCCCTCTGACCCTCTCCCCTCTCATGCTGTTTCTCTCTCGCTCGCTCTCTAAAAAAAAAAATAAATAAAATCTTTAAAAAAAAAAAAGAATAAGTATAATAGTGATTTAAAAACCTGATTTCAAATCTGGTTCTTCTATTAATCATAAAAATAACATGGATATTTGGAAATACTAGAATAAATGTCCTTTCCATTCTAACTCTAAAATGTATCACGAATGCATCCATTAACTTCCATTTTCTTTTTTATCTTTCTAATTTAAGTTTTCAGAACTTAGCATAATGTGGAAATACTTTTGGGTCTTCAGAAAAGGAAAAAAAAAAAAAAAAACTCTTGCAGAATGAACAAACTTGAATGAGAATGAAAAGCACTGGATTTATGCCTTGGTGCTACCATATTCTCTGAGAATCTCTGACCACATATGTGCACACACGTGCCTCTTCTAAGACATTTGCAACATTATGTAGTTTACAATATACATTCATCTGCAGTAATGAAATTGATTCTCAGAGCAATGATGTGGAATGGGTAAGACAGTAAAATAATTATCTCTAATTTATAATACAGAAAAATAGAGCTGTGATGTTAAGCCTCAGTTTTCTCTATGTTAAATTGGGATGATATTATTTATAGTTAAACTCCGGAAAGAAGTTAGTGAGGATTTAATATAAGGCATCTGTTCCCAAATTGCTTTCTTCTTATCTCACGGGAACATTTATGAGTAAGTATTCATGTTCTTCTAGGATACCATTCTCTAATATTAGGCACAAGGCCACCAAAGTCAGAATATTTATGTAAAACATATCCTGATTATTAACATATTAACATAACTTTCCCAGTTGTGCACTAGCTCCCAAAAAAACAAACAAACAAACAAAAAAACCTCAAGAAATAGAATTCTTTTAAGGGTAAAATGAAGCAATCCATAGAAAATATTATATAAAATGAAATGTGCTCAATGCTGAAATTGTTTTATATTATGTGCTTTGTAACAAGGCAGAACATGGTTCAACTCCTCAGTTAATTATCTATTAGCTGTGTGGAACTTGGACTTCATGGAGACTCAGTTTTTCTCTTATGGTAAATAAAGTTTAAATGATGTCCTCCAAGTTATTATGGGGAGCAAATGAAATAATATATAATGTTCTCAGCATAGATCCCATGGCATAATTGTGCTCAATAAAGGACAACCATAATACTTACAATAATCACTTGAGGGTAGATTTCTCGAGGAATTGTTGTTGTTATTACTAACAATTATTATTAATGGAATTGATTTCCATTAATTGTTATTAATGGAAAAGGAATACCATAAGGAGGAGATAGAAAGATGGCCTCTCCTCTCTTTCTATTTAGATTGATAAAATGCCAACCCTCCGCTATGCCAACCCTCCGCTATATGATTTATAGCAGATGAAAAATCCAAGCATTACATTATAACAATTCTTGTTTTTCCTGCTAAAATATCTCCAGTGTTGACAGATAAAGTTAATTTTTCATGTAACTCATCAGATGATACTTTCACTACCATCTGCATTGCCAAAGATTGTAGTGACCTAAATGAATGATTTTAGATGTTATCATCAGGTCCCCAAGGCACCTGATAAAATGTTCACTAATGGCATTTCACATGATGACAGTCTGTTTCTCCATAAAAATGTATCAGTTCAGATCCACCTAAAAATTATCTTCCTCTTTGTATTTATGGTGAAAAGCAAGTGTCTAAAATGAATAACAGCAGTATTCAAAGTCTGCCACACATCTATCACATTCTTAATTTTTAAAGGGTGAATAGTAAAGAAAGAATAAAAGCAGATTTGTAATCTTATTAATGATTTTATAGCTGATATTACAGACAAAACAAAAAGACACAGAATTACAAATAGGTGTGTGATCATTATATACAATTCACTGTGAAATATTTATTAAGAATTGGTTTTGAATAGCACACAGAAGGGCAGCTGGGTGGCTCAGGGGGTTAAGTGTCTGACTCTTGGTTTCAGCTCAGGTCATGATTTCAGCTCCTGACTCAGCAAGAAGTCTGCTTGTCCCTCTCTCTCTGCCCCTCCCCCTACCTCACATGTGCATGTGTATGTGCGTTCTAGAGTGCTATGCCTCTAAAATAAATAAATAAATATTTTTAAAAATGAATGGCACATAGGAATAAGAATACAAAGGTGAATAAGATGGCCTATCAGACGAAACACATATATTAAAAAATTACACCCAATTTCAGTGGTTTAAATAAATTGTTTTAAGAACTCAGAAATTAAATATTAAATTCTTCTTTGTTGATTCAAGAAGAGGTTTATGAAGAAGGAACATTCAAGTTAAGTATTGAAAGAAGAGCAGGGATTGCCCAATAATAAAAATCCCCAGGTGGAAGAAAAATTCAGTAAGTTGTTTTAGAAATAGCAAAGGCACAAACTCATGAAGATGGAAATGTGAGATGTTTGATGTTGCACTTCAGGAGGTCGTGAGGAAGGAGTATATATGAAGATAAGACAAATATGGATTGAAGTAAAACCCAATAGGTGTAGTTAACTGACGAGTGATCCAGAATTAGCTGGCGGCCACAATCATGCGCTAGGCACTGTGATAAATGTGTTATATTTGGTATTATTAACCCTCACAACTATTTAAGGTAAATCGTATTATAACTTATTTATAGTTGGAGGAACCAAGGTTCAGAGAGCTAGGTAAATCAGACAAGGTCACACAGTTTGTAAATAGTACAAGCCGGGATTCCAACCTAAGTGTTCATAGACTTCAGGCCATGCTTTTTAACTGAGTCTTATCACTTTTTCCATTATGATTGTCCTTTTCTGTCATTTACCATTCATTTGTTATCCTTTTTAGTGACTTCTATTTCTCCATCTTATCTGTTCCTTAAATATTGGGGTTACCACAATTTTGTTTTTGTAGACTTGAAGGAAAGTATTTAAAGTATATAGCAAATCTATAGGAATTGTACTTAGAAATAAAACAATGTGGGAAAAAAATCTGAATACCTTAAAAAACTATCATGATTTTATTAGTGGGCACACACTAAATTATAAGATAAAATATAGAAAACTAGGTAAATAGCCTATAGGTACACATCATACTGTTTAATTAGTGAGAGAATAAAATGATTAAAAATTAAAATTACTTAAGCAAGTTCTCAGGCATTTTCTATTTCTTTCTTAACGAGTCTTTAATTAGCTGAAATTACATTAGGGAAGTTTCTCGCCTTCTATATCTTTGCCAATATACAAAATACCCCCTATTCACAAATGATGGGTGTAAGTGGATAATGAAACATATTTCTCAGGAGAAAGGGAAATTGTAGTCAATTTAGTATTATTGAATATCACTTGTGTATATTTTTGGCTAAATAAAATTAAAGTCAACAGCAAGCAAGGGAAAATTTGTTTAGAAATATTTTATGTTATGTTTGTTTTCTATAATCCCACTGCAAAATACTTTGAAGGAAGTGTAAAAGCTATTTCATTTTGAGGATCCAATGTATTTTTGTAACATTACCACAAAGGAATTACCTATGATTCACATTAAAATTGTCATCCTCCAAAATATAAAATAAGCACCAAGCTAAAATTAAAGATTTACTTTATCTTTCTTCTGTTCCAGAATCAAAGTAGATGCTAGTTTTCTCCATGGTTTATGAGAAACGGATATGAGATAATTTTCAAACTAGTGATTATTTTGTGCTTATGCTTAAAGACAAGCACAATAGGACAAGTCAAACTTTTCTAAAATAAAACATAAGAAGGAAATAAAAAAATTGTGAAATATCTAAATGGTTTGCAATTCTTGAAGTAATTTTTGTTTCTAAGTAAAATATAGGAAAATTCTCATTATCTATAATGAGATGATTGTGACTCTTTTGCCATTTTTACAAACTCAGTGAATATCCAATAGCATCTTTTATGCTTGTGGTTCTAAACCACAACCTGTCTTCATAAACCTCAATCGGTCAGCATCCTTAAGATTTTGTAAATGTTAATAAATGTAGTGTTTCACTTTGGAGTTAGAGTATAGGACTTAAATGTTAACTAGGCATAAAATATTAACTAGGCATAAAAGAGGTTACTATCATTAGAGAATGGTATATATAAACCTAAAGAACAAATAGCAAAACAATCAAAACTGATTTTTTTTTTAATTGGAGGAAAGTATGTTCAAAGAAACTGCTTCTGTCATAAATTCAATATACATTTAAATAAAATAACAATAAACAATAATAAAATGATAAGTCACCTTTCATGTTTTATTTTAATAATGAGAAAAAAAGGATAAAATAATAGCTAACTAGGAATGTGATGTAACCTTGAGCATGTTAGAATGGATTAAGCTCCTGGTGAAGCTTGAAGGAGAAGGAAGGAGAGAACCAGTGCATATTTAGTGCCTCCAACATTCCAGGCATTTGCTAGGTCTTTTACCTACATTATCCCATTCAATATGAAGCCTTTGGCTTAGATGTTGTCATTCCAACTCTAACAGATGAAAAAAACTGAGCATCTCAAAAAGTTTGACAATTTGCATAAGATCTAAAAGCTAGGAAGATACAAAGTCAATATTTAACCCCCGAACTCTGATGCCAAAGGCCAGGCTCCTCTAGATTATGAGTTTCTTCATCTTTCCTAGTTGTTGATGACCTGGACAGTTTGTTGGTTAAGTGTTTTATAGAATATCCCTGAATTCAGATTTGTCTGAGTTTTTCTCATGATGAAAATGAGGTTCTAGATTTGGGGGAGGAAGATCACAGAGGTAAAATACAATTCTCAACAATCACATAAAATTAAGAATACATATCATACAAATTATCAACATGATATATCTATATCTATAGATATATTTATATCACTCTGTCTACCTAGACAACCGATTCCTATAAAAATCTGAAATAGATCCCTGTCCAAGTTCTTTTCTTGGTAAAGCATGATGCATGTCCTGAATAGTAGACCAATCCTGTGATTCTCTTTAATGTACTTTCTGATTTCAGTAATACTGAATTATTCCTTTGTCAACATCTGATTGTCATTCTTATTTGTTGAAATAATATAGTTGATATGTCCAGTAAATTCCATTACTTTTATTCAGAAACAATGTTTAGTCATTATCTTCAAATAGCACTGTGATGTTATTATTCTGATCAGATATTATTTATTTTATTTATGTATGTATTTATTTATTTATTTATTTATTTATTTATTTATTTATTTATATTAGAGAGAGTGAGAGAGAGCAAGAGAGAGAGAGAGAGTGGAGAGAGTGCAAGGTGAGGGAGTGGGGGGCAGAGGGAGAGAGGGAATCTTAAGCAGGCTTCCCACCCAGCTTGGAACCCAACACGGGGCTCAATCTCAAGACCCTGAGATCATGACCTGAGCCCAAATTAGAAGTCAGATGCCTAACCAACTGAGCCACACAGGTGCCCCTGTTTAGATATTTTTTTAAGTTGGAGTTCAGTTTGTCTGTAAACAGGTAAAATAAATCATCAATTGATATGTACTGGTAGTTGTATTTTATAGATGGGGGAGATATAATAAAGGAAAGAAGAACTTCATGAAAAATTCAAGATTGGGTAAAACAAAGATAGGAAAATATTGCAGTAAAAATTGTAAAAATGACAAATGTGAGTGAATTCAATGAATTTCTTGTAAAGGTCATTGCAGCTACCAAGTGTATATCACATTTTAGTAGTGTAGCAAAATGACCCCCAAGTGAAGCAGAAATGGAAGTTAATTTGTGAGAATAATATGACTAATTTATCAAAAAAATAAAAGAAGTAATATTGGGAAAGCATGATAAGTTGTCTTTAATAAGTATAGTTAGCAGAGGAGCAAGATGGCGGAGGAGTAGACCTAATTTTCGTCTGGTCCCAGGAATTCAGCTAGATAGTTATCAAACCTTTCTGAACACCTACGAACTCAACAGGAGATTGAAGAAAAGAATAGCAGCAACTCTCTGAACAGAAAAGTGACCACTTTCTGGAAGGTGGGGATGTGAAATCTGAGGGAGACCACAGAAATTCCTGAGTCCAGCCTACTCCTATGGAGAGAGATAGAGAATAAGCAGGGGGAGCCCCAGGCAGAGGGAGAGGGAGAAGCGGTCTCCCCGCTGACATGGGGCTCCATCTGGAACCCTGGGATCATGACCTGAACTGAAGGCAGATGCTTAAAAGACTGAGGCACCGAGGTGCCCCTTCCTTCTGTATTTCAACCAAAACAACAAACTGAATGCAGAAGAGCTAAGAATCCATCTGTCTTCTATTAAGCCATGTAGTAAAGAGATTCGACTACATTAAATAAATAAATAAATAAATAAATAAATAAATAAAGCTGTTCTCACTTCTTTTGCTTTAGAAAATGTAATTTTCTTTTATTATTAGAAAGTTTATATATAATGCACATGTTATAAAGAATTCCTAAGCAGTGTATAAGAATATGAGTACATTAGAAAAGCTGCATTTTATATTTCACTTGTAACACATATAATGCTGGCATTTAGTTTTAAATTAGAGAACAGAAAATCTACAGTACAGAATTATAAGACCCAAAGGTAAAACCTAAGGCTCCCTTCCACCCCATTCTACCAGCTATCTGGTACCCTCCCAGAAGGCAACCACAGTTAGCAGTTACTTGTTTATCTTTTCAGGGATGTGCTATGTATGTTGCAAGCAAATATGTCTTTTATATGTATATACATAAGTAGGTACACACATACATCTTTTCATACATTCATCTATAAATAGTGGTATACTATACATATTCTTCTTCACATTCTCATTTATCTCATAGGGTTTTTATTGATATATAAGATCCTGACAACCTGGGCCATATAGTGGTAGCATAACCAATTTCTAGCTAACCTTAGTGAACCATAAAGAGGCATCAAAAAGTGTCACGGTATATAGGAAATTCTAAAATATTTATTTTTATCCACGACTGTCAGTTGAGGTCCTATTATGTACTAAATAGTGTATGAGGCACTTTATAATTTCATTTAATAAAATAGCCTTGAGGGGAGGTTTATTAAGTTTGTTGCAAGGTTATAGATGAGGAAATTAAAGCTCAGAGAGCTTAACTAGCCTAAAGTCTCAACTAGAAAGTGACAGAGTTGCCTGACTCCAAAGCCCATTTACTCTGTACCACACTAAATGCAACTCTGATCTTTACAGGTCATTTTTTGAAATACAGTACTCTTCTATATTTTGTATTGTGTCTAATTTGAAGATCCATCACAGAGTTGTCCTCAACTACAGAAACAGAATTCACTTTTTCATTCCTCTCCACTACTTAAATTACATGTTGCTACCATTTTGGTGTTGCCTTCTAGAATTCTATTCCTACAAAAGCAAAACTGGAAAACTGCAGGTAGAGATTTGTATATTTGGCGTAATGCAGAACGAGTTACATGACAAAGGCTGACAAAACTTTAAGACTTCAGATTTTGGAAACAAGATACTACATGCTTTAAACTGGAGGGTCTTTTTAGGGTTAAACTCAAACATAGCTATATTCACACTTGGAAGCACTTGGACAACTCATGGCTGAAAATCCCATACCGTGCTTTTTGTCAATCCATTGTTTTCCCTCCTGGTAGGCTCTGGAAGTGAATATTCTACCACTTTGTGCAGTTGATGTTGAATGCTATGTCCACTGAACTGCGGTCGTCCAGAGTCACCAGTCAAGACTTGAGTTCTGTGGGTCCAAAAGCAATTCTTCAGCCATTGATGAAGACTGTCTGCAAGGTCTTCATCATAAAACATATCTCCAAGCACAACAAGGTCCCACTTACCTTGTTCCAAGTCCAAAATGTTTTTGGTTAAAATGGGAAAAGGATCCAGTTGGTTCAACTCACAATTCAGTGTGATAGCCATTCCTGCAATAGGGTCTATGTCGTTGGCCAAGATCCTTGATGCCCTGCTCATCTTGGCAGCTATAGCAGTGGCTCCACATCCACTCCCAAGATCTAACACAGACTTTCCTCTCACAACATCAGGATTATCCAGGGCGCCTGGGTGGCTCAGTCGTTAAGCGTCTGCCTTCGGCTCAGGTCATGATCCCAGGGTCCTGGGATCGAGCCCCGCATCGGGCTCCCTGCTCGGCAAGAAGCCTGTTTCTCCCTCTCCTATTCCCCCTGCTTGTGTTCCTGCTCTCGCTCTCTCTCTCTCTGTCAAATAAATAAATAAAATCTTTAAGAAAAAGAAAACAAAACAAAACATCAGGATTATCCAAAAGATATCTAGATAGGGCCTGGCCTCCTGGCCAGTAGATTGCCCGGTAAGTTTCCCTGTAGGATCACAGGTCAGCTTTTTGCCACCAGAACTTGCATCTGGGCGTCAGAAGCCGCAACTGGATTTCAGGGGTGAGGCTGCCACTGCTGGTGACTTCAGTGTTCTCCTCCAGGAAAGCTTTCATCTCAGGGTCCAAAAAGCTTCCAGTTCCCCTGCAGGGTGAATGGCCCCAGGGAAACAGGAAAGACCATTGCTTCTCACAGCTTTCAGAAAGACACCACAGTGGTTCATGGGAAATGGTGCACATACTCCTAGGCTGGAAGCCATTGGTCCTTTTCCAAAACACAGATCTGTCAATGTTGCTGTTGGTAAGAGCTGCTGCTCCTCGTGAGGAAGGAAGGGTCCGGTGGCCACGGTGATCTCAACTGGAATCTGTGGGTCTCTTTAAGCAGGCACTGTGAACAAAATACGTCTCCCATCTTTGGGAAGCTTAGACTCTAGCAGTGAGGTAGAGCTATTACCAGGGCAAACACAGTTCTTGCCTTTATGAAGTCTTGCCGAGAGTTGTGGAGGGTACCAAACTTTGTGTGTCTTTCCTGGCATTCTTTAGAACCGCACCTGGAGCGCCGACCCCGGCGGGCAGGCAAGCACATGGCTCCGGGGGCAGAGCGTGGACCGCGCCCCCTGCCCTCCGAAAATGTAATTATTTTTCATAAAAATATCCTCATGTTATTGTACATTAGGCTTACTATGATTTTTGTAAATGATTTAATAAACATTTAAATTAAAAAAAAATAAGTATAGTTAGCTATCACTTATTGAGTACTCACTATATTCCAAGCCCTGTGTTGGGTGCTTTCATATCTCATGTAACTCTAAGAAGATAACTTCATAGTAATATATATTTCCTTATGATAAAGGAGTCTTATTCACTCATCAAACATTTATTAAATTCCTATAAGGTGTTGTGCTAGGGATATCATAATAAAGTTATATCTTTGATCAAGGCCTCGTTGACAAAACATATTTATAAGCAGATAATAACAAAAAGGGAGATAAATGTCTTGTTAAAGTTATATATATGTGGGGGATTATAGGAAGAAGTAATAAACTCTGCTTTGGTTGTATCTTAGAGTTTTCTAGCTAGAAAGTGAGACAGTTAAAACTTCAATTCAACCCACAAACTATGTGGGCTTTTGTTATTTGTCCCAATTTATAAAAACATGGGAAATTCCCTCAGAGTTCACAGAACTGGCACAGTTAAGGCAATAGGTGAAAACAATGCAAAAAATCATCTTGAGAAGTAAAATGAATATGCCTTACCTTTTCTTCATGAAAGGCTGGCAAGCTAGATCTAGGTTGCTGGAGCCATGAAAGAGTGCTTTAATTAATATAGTAGATGCCTGATGTGAGTCCAAACTATGGAAGTAAAGGCTTCTAAATGTAATTTCTTTATGAATATTTTTCTTGATGATTAAAGGAAAGAAACCCAAAACCAGCTGTAATTTTCCCCAGAAAGTACTACTCAGATCCTCCTTAATTTTCCCCGGGCAACAATCAGCACACTTCTCATTAGAAAGAACTTTAAAAAGTTTGCTGATTTGCAAAACATGGCATGAGTGATGTGTACATTACTTGCATAATTGGTTTTGTGCGTACATACGGCACATGCTATTTTGGAAATGTACCCCCTCTGTGTTCATTATAGCTATTGCTCATTCTATTCCCTGATAATCATTTATAGTTACTTGTCAAAGTTTATTATTAGAAAAGTAATGAATCAGCCGTTTTATTCACTCTCCTTTAACAACCTAATCTTAGAATTTTCCAAACCACAGTATGCAGTAATGGAAAGCAAGCAGTTTGCCCAAATATAATTCTAGATATTGAGCTATACATTCCACAGAGATTATCAAAACTTTAATAAGTAAGTCTTCCCTTTCATTATCCTTAATGAATTCTATTACACTTAAGCAGTATGTTTTATATAATAATACATGTTAAACTTTCAATAAATCTGATTTAGTAATATGTATTTAGTTCTACATTTTCTCTAAATTTTACATAGCTGGATTTTTTCCTAACTGTGAATATATTCACAGTATATAGCTATATTGTTTGATTGGAGAAGCCAAGATCAAATAAGTAGGAAGAGGATTTGGCATACTTCTCAGGCTTCTTTTGTGGCTTGGAGATGAGCTCAAGGAGAAATACCACCCAGGAGACTCCTTGCATTTAAATATTTCTATTTTAAATTACCCCTATTTCTGTAGGTTAGAGCCCAGGAAATTAGAATGTTTGCCCTTGCCTAGGTTCTAGATCCTTAGACAAGGATTTTAAGCCAGCTACTGTGCTAAAATTTTTTCATACTTTATTTCACACAATCTTCACAGTGACTCTATGACACAGATATTATTTTATTTCCATTTTACAGAGGAAGATACTGAACCTTGAAGAGACCATATAAAATTTCCAGGGTCACCAGATGCAGAGTCAGCATGAACACAATCCTGGTCTTCAGTAAAACATAATACTACATTCTCCATCAAATTTTCCCTTTACAGAATAATTGATATTATGTGATTGTTTTAACCCATAAATTAGTCTGCATTATCGTTGCCCTTTTCTGTGGATAAAACACTATGTTTAAATTTGAATTAGAAAATTATCAACAAGTAATCAAAACAAGATAATTAATTTAATTGTTTTTTTTATTAACTAAATCAGCAAACAGACATCAATAACAAATTGCACATTTGACCTTACGACTTACTTTATTATAAGTACAGTAGCAGTTGGATTCCAAGGCCAATGACATAACTTATCTGTTTGCACCTTGTTAACTTTTAATTCCACTGTTCTTTAAAGTGAGAATTCAGAAGTCAGAGAGGCATTTGCCTCTGCTGTTTCTCTGCAGGCAAATTAATCTGCATCAAAGCATCCTGGAGAAAATATCTAGAGTCAAATACTAATGGGGTAGGCATAACTTTGAAGAAAGCAAGGAAAATGAAGACTAATGCACAACAGAAAACCAAACCCAAAAGAAGATAGTCACAAATACCCTGGTATGACAAAGGTAACTGATATCATGACAAATTATTACTATGGCATTCAGCAAGGATAAAATAACAGTAATGATATTTTGAAGCCAAAATGATATTTTGGAATTATCTTTCTCTTTGAAGTTTATTTTTTCTCATAAATCTTCATTGTCCTGACAATTGAATCGGTGATTAACATAACATAATAAAAAATAATGAAAAATAATCTATATGTAATCTATGACTCTCTTATAAAATGTTTATAGGGTTTGTAAAAGTAACACTGTAAGAGACTTCTCCATCTGTAAGGAAAAATACTTATATTTATAATCTCAACCTCCTCTGCCAAAACCAATTTTTCTGTCTAGAATAAATTGATTTTGGCTATGCATAAATTAAATGTCAACACATCTTTCACAAATCTACTTATGGGAAGCCAAAAACCAGTCTGTTGAGCTAGAAAACACATTCAATACAAATAACTGGATATCTGTTTACTCAACAAATAGATACAAAGGAAAAGGAGCTTTAGTGATCACAAGTATGTCAGTGTTAATTAGTTGACTTTTGAAGACAAATTCTGCCTCCTTCTTTCTCACCATGGACCAGAAAAGCTGTTACATATTATCTTTCTTTCCAGCTATGTCTTATAATGCATTAGCTCCAGCTGAATAAACACTAAAAGAATAATAAAAAATACTCACAGAGTAGTATTGATGTCACTGTGTCAATATATTCAATTTAAATTGACTGTCTATACCCTTTAGAAAGGGTTCAGCTGAGTGTATGCAGGTGATGCTCTTCCTCTACCCCACTAAAAGAGAGAGAGAGAGAGAGAGAGAGAGAGTGTGTGTGTGTGTGTGTGTGTGTGTGTGACAAAAATAACTTTGTCAGGAAGAGGGATGTCCAAAATCCTGAGACTGGAGGAAATGTGATGTTCTCAAGGAATGGCAAGGGGCCTTTGTGTCTGGAGTGGAATGAGAGATGAAAGAATGGTAAGCAATGTAAGGAGTAACCAGGTTAAAGATATTTAATTTTATTTCTTAACAGAGAAAGGAAGCTGTTAGAAGATGGTAATGTCAGTGGTTTTAATTGCCTTTAACTCAGTGTTACAAATGTCTCAACTATAATATATTTCAAAAATTCAAATAGAGTTGATAATTCAATTTTGTAATTCTCAAAATATTTACACTCATGGGTTGTGTCAACAAGACATGGAAAAAGATAAATTCTGTGATACCTGGCACCATCACTGATATGTTAACTAGTTAACAAATAGTTGTGCAATCAGTCCTTCCCATTATTGGCAGTTGCATAATTCTTCAACATTTTAAATTGGTATGGGCCATCAGAAGAATATTATAAAGTAAGAAACTGAGATCCATCAAAGTTGAGTGATTTGCCCAAACTTAAAAAGTCAATTAATTCTGCTGGTGATTTTCATCAGTAATGTTCATTTTTTTTTTTTTCAAAAACCTAAGTTCCACTAAAACAAAATCATGCAATACAGAGCATAACAGACAATGGTGTATTGGAACCAGTGCATATCTGATTTCACACTTCTGTGAGCATCTCTTCCAACTCCAAGTTCAATGACAACACATTGGTAGCTTGAAATCAACCATTGTCGCCATAGCTTTACCATGAAGACTGGAAAATGCTATAAATCAGGACTTTATTTTTTCTCCTTTTTTGGAGAACCTAATCACCAGCACACTGGTGATTACAGATAATATTATTTATAAGTTCGTTTGCATGAAAAAGGAACATTCTATTATTAGTCCTGTATTGCACTCATCTTTTATTGAAAATATGGCTCATTAGACTTTAAATTGGAAGAGGCAATGACTGACCTAGTCATCTATGTATCCAACCTAGAATCTAACAACAAATGTGTATTTAAATTCTATTACCTTACAGAGAAAATGTTTGATGAATTTTCTTTAAAAATATAATTACAGTTCCTCCAAGTTAAAAAAAATGGTCTAATATATCAAATAGCAGCTTGATTAGGTTTATACATTTCTATTTTTTCAGTTAAGTCATTTGTATATAAAGTAGACCTGGTCTAACTTTAGAATCACAATATGCAAAGTGATTAAACACATGTATAAGTTTGGTAGGCAAAGCTTGATTTGTTGAAAGTACATATTGTTAAAATATATATTTTTTTATTAACCAGTGGTTATATCCAAGGTAGGAATTATAAATATACAGTAATAATAACAATGAGTAAATATGTCCATCTACATTTATTATCCAAGAAACACTACCCACAATATAACTCAACAGTAATGTTTTTTCTAGAAATGCATAGAAAGTATTTCATTAAGAGTTAAAGTATATTTTGTTTGTAATTTGTGTAATAATCTTTGTTATTCCTACTGTTGTGTTGAATTGCTCAATTGTTCCCACAATTTTATATTGAGTTTTATTATTATCTAGGAAGATAAAAGGTTAGTTGAAGAATATAAGTACTTTGAAGGGAACAACTCTTCATTTCCATTATTTTGCAGATTCATAGTACCACAAATGGAATTTCATTGATTGCTCTTAATTTTCAACAAATACAATTATTAGTCATATTCTGTGAATGTTTATAGCATATGTAGGTATTGCTAGACTTAATAGACCTTATTCTAATTTTGGTAAAATGACACATTTAAACAAGTAAGAGGAGTAGTATTTATTTGTGATATCAGTAGAAAACCTTTGTGTTTAAACCGTGATCTACGAGAAGTTACTTTTTGTAAACTTTGTTATGCTGATTTAGCAATAATTTTTTTTTTAGATTTATGAAAATATACCTTTGGTCACAGTAGTAATTTAAAGATTAAATTATTCAGGGTTTTTAAAGTATCTGATGCCCTGCTCTTGTATTCCTGATGGTTACGATACTGCTAGAAAAGTCAGTCTTGCAAAGGTTAATCCAAAATTACACTTGCAATTTCTATATGACTTCAACCAGAATATTGGGGAAAAGCGTTGAAAGAAGACTATCTGAATGAAGACATTGCTCAAAATAAATAGTTTCTAGTTTCAGAATAAAAAGAAAAATATTAAAGAATGAATCTGGAAACAACTTTAAAATATGTGGAGCTAGTCTTAACAGAAAGGGGATTTTGTGAAGAGTGTTTTTGCTTGTTTGGTTTGGTTTGGTTTGCTTGTTTACTTGCTTGTGTGTTTGTTTAGCTAAATCCATAGGCAAGAAAAAATAACCTCAAGTTGACATCAAGCCATTAAAGATCTGGAAAGAGCAATTGTGTTAAAAGCTCAGATGTGGTGTCTAAAGTGGTGATACATACGGCAACTGTTTACCAGCTATGAATGGAAAAGATCCTTTGCGTGTCTTCACTTTCTCACAGGGTAGCAAAGATAGCACTATGGAAGATTTTCTAAATATTCCCTCCCTTCTCCTAATGACTTCCTAAAATACAGATCTTACAATGCATGTCAGAAAGGTTTGCACTAATATCAGGTTTAGAGGAAGAGACACACGCTAGCAGTCCTAAGGAAAGATGCAACGATCATTTTGCTGGTATTCGAATAATGCTGGGGGTTGGGACATTCTTCTAATGCTTATGTTACTGGTGGGAGAATCTGGGTGTTGTGTGAATGGAGGTCTCAGTCCTTAGATGCCCCACAGAAGATTTACATGGGGATCCATGCCAAATAAAGACAGCCAGAAGGAAAGTAGCAAACACAAAGCAGTTTATTAAAGGGAAAGTACACTCTCCTGGTGGGAGAGCAGGCAGGTTCCAGGAGGTGGAATCAGCCTTAGGTTGTTTTGGGAATGGATAGTTCTCTGGTCTTTTGGGGGGCTGGAAGGAGCTGTGATGGACAGTGGGGAGGTCTGTAATGGAGGCTGCCTGCAATCATTTGGGGGAATTCCTACAGGTTGAAAGGGAGAGTTTTTGACCCTACAAGGTTTATACTAGAATACTCCTGGCAGCCTTCCTCCACTGAGCAAGGCTGAACAGCAATGCAAATGTATTATAATGAGTCTAGGGGTTACCCTGGGACAGAGGTGAAGAGGAGAGCACTTGCTCTGCACCTGTGTCTCTCAGATTTGTCAGCTCCAAGGTCTTAGAAGCCACAAAGTCAGGATGTTGTGCTGTCCCGAAACTTTTAATATGTAGCTTATTTATCATCGTCCTTGCCTCCAGCTCATGTCTCTATCATTCCCCTTCAAGGATTGGGACTCTTCCTTGGGGTGTTCTTTCCTCTGCTCCTGTCTAGCTTCTACCTAACACTTTCACATTCAGATATCTGCTTTTCTGTCTGCCTCTCACTCCTGCATTTCCCAGGTAGACAGCATTTGATTGAATTATTTGTTCTTCAGCCAAAGTTTATTTTCCTATTGGAAACTTTGGTACAATTACTGATTATTGAGACTAACTTGATACACTTGGCTTTGGAAGCCACATCACCTGCCTTCAGAAATAATTCCTTAGAGTTTCTTTCTTTCTAAGACAGTAGTATAATTGGTGGGCATTTTGAGACTCTTTGGCCTTTCCAGTAAATTTTACCCAATATGTATTTTACTTATTCTTGTAAGTTATTTCCCTTAAACATTTATAAAATCATGTTATGATCCTACTTATGTCTCTTTATCACCTTCAGACAAAGTTCACACCCAAGTGCGTGATATGCAAGCCCTTTAATTGTTCCAAAATTACCTATATAAATTACGGAGTATTTTAGGCTATGGAGGCAGATGAATCACATAGGTTAACATATGCTTTGCCACTTAGCTACCTATGGCAATTTATATATTCCTTCCAGAACTTGTTTCCTTCAACCATAATATGTGAAGATTATACATGATAAGGAATACAAAGGGTCTACATAAAACAATGCCTGCCACCAAGCAAGCATCAAAGTAAAGAGCAACAAAGTTTATTTCCACTTCCCATCTCCTGATTCTCAGAAAATCTTATCAACTACACAGAGACCAGAGATCCTGCACCATCACCTTCTACATTAGTGCAGCAGCGCTGCACAGCCTCAGAGATGCTCTTGAAACTGAAGTCAAAATGAATTGCATCCTCTGGAGATGTGCAAAGACCGTGTTACTTTATGTGGGGGTCTCACTCATTTTCTACAGCTTAGGATATGCTTGTTGGTTGGTCGAAAGGGTAATGAAGCAAACTGAATTTCTCAGAAGTTGAAAAACTTATTTTATATCATTAAAAATTATTATACAAATTATTGTAATTCTTCATTTCTGGGTTCAGTGGTTGCTTCCACTTTTATCCTCTAACTCCAAATGAATGTTGAAACCATGTTGTGCCTAGAAGGGCTAATTGATTGTTAGCTTATTAGGCCTAGGAGTGTTAAATACAGAGTCTGACAGCAATGAAATTGGGGACAATACCAAAGCAGAATTATATGGACTATAGCTAATAAATGGTATGTATCATGCCCAGTTTATAAATCATATCTTTTACTTATAGTACATTAGGTTATGCAGTGGATGTAGAATGAGGGGAGGTTACAGAAAGTGATGCAAGTTCTGGAGGAAATTTAATTTGGCAGTGGGCTGGTCATTCTTGTTTTAGGACCTTTCTATTATGGTATTTCTCTTGACAATTAAGCAGTTACATAAATTTTTATTCTTCTTATTATTCTTATGCCCCTTTTTATAACTCATAGACACTTGTTAGTTAATTTTATTAATCCAGTAAATATTCGGCAAATCCTATGCACCAAGCATAGTGATCTTCACTGGGTATGTGGTAGTGAGCAAAATGGAGTCTCTGCCCAAAGACACCCCAACTGTAATAAAGGACACAGGTATTTAAAATAGAGCAGGTTGAATAGGGTAAATACAAGGTACAAGGAAAATGTGTGCACTGCTAAAAGGAAGTTAAAAAATATATAGAAAAGACTGTTCCCAGAAGGTTTTAGCAAGTGTGTGTCACAGTTTGGATAAATATAATTTTTTCAGTTTGCATACAATGAGATTTTAGAAATTTTAGCTAGAAGTGCAAAGCGATGCATTTAAATGTTAATGGTAATATTTCATAGTAGGTCACATGCTTGCTGCCACAGCCTTCAAAAGACTCTAGTGTTGTAATTAAAAGTGCAAGCTTCTAGAGCTTAAATCCTGGCAATTCCAGAACTTGAACAATGTATAGAACCTTACTTAGCCTGAGAATCCTTGTCTGAAAAGGGGCACAATAATGCTCACATAATTGAGTGATGAAGAGGATTAAATCAGATAATGATGAAAAAGTACATATTGTTAAATGTCCAATATGTTTAAAGCAGTCAATCAAATCAGCTTAAAAGAAACTGCTATTTAACTGGTAATTGTCAGATCTTATAGTTACATAAGAAAATATAGGCAAGACCGAGCTTTTCTCCATTTAAAATAAAATTCTGGGGATGCCTGGGTGGCTTAGTCAGTTAAGCCTCTGACTTCAGCTCGGGTCTTGATCCCAGGGTCCTGAGATCTAGCCCCACGTTGGGCTCCTTGCTCAGTGGGGATCCTGCTTCTCTGCCTGCTGTTCTCCCTGCTTATGCTCTCTCTCTTTGACAAATAAATAAATAAAATATTTAAAATAAAATTCTGATAGTATTTTTAATTTCCAACTTGGATTTTACCCTCATAGTGACCTAGAAATTGGGCAATTCTCAGTATTTTTTGCCATTTCATTTCCATTTAAAGGTAAGCACTGCTCCCCAGTTGCACTGTTATAGAAATGTAGCTTCTGGGAAGCATGGATAATAAGACTCCTCTTTCAGATCCCTGCTTCTTATTCTTTCTTACCTCCCTCCTTTATCGACTGAAAATTGTAATTTATTGTTTTCATCCCAAATACTCTTTTATATGAAAGAGCACTCAAAAGCAATATAAGAAGAACTTTCTTTTACAGCCAGGGTATGATCCCAGCTGTATATTATTCATTGAAGTTTGTCTTCTAATTAATGTTTAAAGCATGCCTACTATGTGTTAGGGCACTGTTTCAAGCCCTGGGGTGAGGTGAACTAAATACCTCAGATCCCTTGACAGAGTTTATGTGGTATTGAGGAACAGAAATGAAATAAATAATCAGAACAGAGGTTTTTCTTTTAAGATTTTATTTATTTATTTGAGATAGAGACAGAGATAGCAACAGAGAGCACGAGTGTGGGGGAGAGGGAGAAGCAGGCTCCCAGCTGAGCAGGGAGCCCGATGCAGGGCTCTCAATCCCATGACCCTGGGATCACGACCTGAGCCGAACGCAGATGCTTAGCCGACTGAGCCACCCAGGCATCCCTAGATCACAGTTTCTAATAGTGAATAATTCTGACATTAATTCAATGACCAATGTTCTGATTTCACTTAAAGAAGCTACCGAGGGAGCTGGGAAGGAGAAGACTGTATTCCATATATCATTATGGTTGAAGGAAGCTGTCCGAACAGGAACAGAATTCAGAAGCAAAAGCATCTTCTTTCCCTCCTTGTTGCAAGTAGCTACCTTAGAAACTCCGCAAATGGAACTGATTTCATATAAAAAATTCTAGAACATTTAAATTTCTAAATAATGTGCATTATGTTGTATGACATTAACTTATGACAATGTTGAGGTGTGAAAATCATTTGCCATTTTTATGACTGACTTTTTCCCATTTCTGGGTGATAGTGCATTGCATGTTCAGGATTTTATGAGCTTTATAAATACAGATTTTGGTGAAATTTCTGTAAGATTTACTTAGTCCAGGAAATTAACCTAAATGCACTCTGCTTTGCAAGTCTAATTTAGAAATTTGAGTAATCTTCTGCTTACTCCGAATCCAGTTTACTCTCTTATTTACTCTGCCTTTTAGAGGTATAGCTTTTGGTGGGAAGAATAGCTGTCCTACAAATCTTGCAAATAAATCAACAATTTATCATAGATTCTACATGCTTCACAAATTTCCAGAGTCAAATTTTGTGGTAATGATGTTGTCCTGAAAAGAACTGCAGCTGTCTATTCAGGTGTGTTCAATCTCTACTTGATAGGAATAATTGCCTTCTACCCTCAGTAGGTAATTGCCTTTTGATTGAGGTCATCAGAGCAATCAGGACAGTGAGAGGTGGAAATCTCCAGTAGGATAGGAGACAGATGGAAGAATCATGAACAGAGATTTGAAAGGAGAACAAGAAAAAAGAGATTTAATTTGTTTATAATATTTTACTCTGCAGTAATAATTTGAAGAGTAGAAGTCATTAAAATCACCACAATATTCAATCTAGGTTAATTAGTTTGATAGCTTTATTTTTTGAAGTGAAAATCTGAATGTTTTTTATGCATTTGATTAGGATCATTAACACATTCATATGCATGACAATTTATTCTGTAATTTAGTTTACAAATATTTATTGCACACATATAATATGAAGGGTACTTTTCTAGGTCCTGGCCTAGAGAGGATGGAAATACAATAAAGAATATCTCTATCCTAACAGAGTTTACATTCTGGTGATTGAAAAACAAAACAAAATATATTTATATTACTTTATTTAGGAGCAAAGAGAATTTAGCAACAAAGGGAATGGAGAGGGTTTTTATAAATAGAACACTGAAGAAGAAATCTTTGATGAATTGACAATCTTTTTAAGTAAGTAAGACTCATCTTGGGGGCGAGTTTGCATGCAGAGAAAACAGTTTAAAGTATTTCAAATGTTTAAGGAACTTAAAGGATGCTGGTATGTCTCAGAATAGTGTGAACAAAGGATAAGTTTTAGATTTTTGCAGATTAATGAGTGAATCCTCCTAAACGTCCAAGTTAGGACATGCAAATTTTGATAAAATACAATTAAAAACAAAATCTTTTCCCAACCCAGAAAGTAACTCCCATAAAGACAGTAGAGAAAGAAAACAACTTTTATTATTGAATAAGCATTAAACTAGAATGTGATTTTGCATCATGGGTAGTCAGTGAGAATATAGCAAAGACAGAAAGGAACACCACCACTTATAGCCAACAAATACAACTCATTATATAATAAGTTTTCAAGATAAACAATAATTAGCCCTCATGTAAGAGGACTTGGCAGCACCTTTTGTTGTATATAGTTCATTCTTACTGGTAATGTCAGTGACCATCTGTGTTAACTTACTGGTTTTATGCAGAGGAAAATCAAATCTCTATTTTTATGACAGTGGGTAGTTTCACAACTTGGAACAAGATGTCCGCTGAAGTTAGGCTCCTTCTCTCCCACAGAAACTGGGAGTTAAGGGGACTATATTCCTTGATATTTATATTTCAAAGAGATGGCTCCCAGGTCCTTGAGAAAGATAGTCCTTGGTCACAAAGCTGACGTGTCTTCTTTAGTTTCTAAAAGATTCATAGGCATTTCTTTTTTTATTATTTTAAGATTTTATTTATTTCTTTATTTGAGAGACAGGGTGGGGGAGAGGGAAAGAAATTTTGAGCCGGACTCCACGACTCCACGACTGAGTGTGGAGCCCAACCCAGGGCTCGATCTCATGACTGCAAGATCATGACCTGAGGCGAAACCAAGAGTTGGTCATTTAACTGATTGAGCCACCCAGACCCCCCATTGGCATTTCAAAGAGTCAGAGAAAGTACTTATATTTTCAAGTTTTCTAAGGTAAATGTTCTAACAAAAAATGAGGAGAAAGAAATCTCTTCCCTTATTTTCAGTAAGGGGGGATTAAGCCTCTTACTTTTCATTGGTATTTGTCCTTACACAATTAATACTTAAATCCATGCTTTTCAAACTTGAATGTACATACAAATTATCTGGTGATTTGGTGATCTTTTAAAATTTTTTTCAAGATTTTATTTATTTTATTTTAGAGAGAGAGAGAGAGAGAATCTCAAGCAGGCTCCACACTGAGCTTGGAGCCTAAGACAGGGTTCAATCCCATGACCCTGAGATCATGACCTGAGCCAAAACCAAGAGTCAGATGCTTAACTGACTGAGCCATCCAGATGCTCCTATTTGGTGATCTTATTAAAATGCAGATTCTTTTTTTTTTTTTTTTTGGCTTGCTTGTTTTTATTTTTTTATTTTTTTGATGTAGTGTTCCATAATTCATTGTTTGCTTATAACACCCAGTGCTCCATGCAGTACGTGCCCTCTTTAATACCCATCACCAGGCTAACCCATCCTCCCACCCCCTCCCCTCTAGAACCCTCAGTTTGTTTCTCAGAGTCCACAGTCTCTCCTGGTTCGTCTCCCCCTTCTTTTTTAATGGATGCGTTGTGGGGTCTGATTGAGAACATCATGACAAGCTCCCTGGTGATACCGGTGCTGCTAGTCAGAAGAACACACTCTGAGTAGCAAGGTTGGATATGGAGCTAAGACAGGCAATAAGGGAACAGTGACTAGGACCAGGGTGTGTGTGGATGGAGAGTATCAGGTCAGGTAGTGTCCTGTAGACCATTTAAAAGACTTTTGGTCTGAGTGAGATTGAAGCTTTGGAGTAATTAAGCAGAAGACAGACATGTTCTGGTATAGATTTTAAAGGATCAATCTGGCTGCAGCATGGAAAATACATTGTAGTGGGACAAAAGAGCATGCTAAAAGACTATTGCATTACTTAATACCAGTGAAGGTGGATTGTGGCTGGGAGAGGGGATGATGGAGGTGGTAAAATGTAGTATAAGTCTGGGGCGCCTGGGTGGCTCAGTCGTTAAGCGTCTGCCTTCGGCTCAGGTCATGATCCCAGGGTCCTGGGATCGAGCCCCACATCGGGCTCCCTGCTTAGCGGGAAGCCTGCTTCTCCCTCTCCCACTCTCCCTGCTTGTGTTCCCTCTCTCGCTGTGTCTCTCTCTGTCAAATAAATAAATAAATAAAAATCTAAAAAAAAATGTAGTATAAGTCTGGATATATGATTTGGGATATGATAGAAGGAAGTCGAGGGTGCTCACAAGGATTTTAGTCTGAGAAGCTCAAAAATAATATGTGCCATATATTTCCCTCATGGAAAAAAAACATAAGCAGAGGGAGCAAATTTGGAGAGAAAATCAAGAGATATACAATAAAAGATGGATATAGGATTTGGGGTCTCTATAGTTTGTTTCTAGATACCATCATCTTGCACAGATGCAGAAAACAGTAACTGGGTGGAGGATTTTACAAGAGATGAGGCTCAGTAGAGGGTAGAAGGAAGGAATACATTGAGAATGTATCCAAGGGAGAATTTGTACAAAGAGCCATATTATCTAAGTTTGCCATGGACAGAATGAGAACATGAGAGGGAGAAGGAGAGTGGAAATTTGCTAGCATCAGTAGATAGCCAGCTAGAACATTACAGTAATGGGACTGTATGGGACTGAGGGGTAAGTGTATCACAACGAGGGTGACTGGGTGGCTCAGTTGGTTAAGCATCTGCCTTCAGCTCTGGTCAAGATCCTAGGGTCCTGGGATTGGCCCCATGTCCAGCTTTCTGCCCAGCAGGGAGCCTGCTTCTCCCTCTCCCTCTGCTGCTCCACCTGCTTGTGCTCTCTCTCTGTCAAGTAAATAAATAAAATCTTAAAAATGTCACAATGATCACTATCTTGATAGTCATATCACCAAGGATATCCAGATTCCCATGGGAGGGAAAGCAGTAGCTAGATGTTGAATATCCAAAGAATGAGGGTAATGACTCCAGAGTTATAAATGACTACCAGAAATAAGTTTAGTATGCGGTATAAATTGGTGGTTTGATCTTCATTCAAATCTGGGGCTTTTTAGAGAGGATAGGAGGTGAAAGTTATGGAAGCAGCAATAAGGAGCAAAGAGGACATTTACCTCAACCCTCAGCCCAGTGCTTTGAAGAATGTTGTAGAGGAAACATGACCACTTGAGAGTGCAATAGGTAAAGCAAGGTTCTGTGGGGAAAACGAAGTTTTATTTAGAACAGCCAGGTGAAGGGGAGGCTAAAAATAGATGTTGAAAATATAAGAAATCTTATTGATGACTGACTGACTTAAAATGTACAGAGGAAAGTCAATGATTGTAATTGTAATTAAAATTTATTTGGTAAAACAGAAAATGTGTGGTGTGTGTGTTTGTTCATATTATACTTTGACTTTCAGATTCCATTACCATTATAATCATATCGTTTAATGTAAATCAGATTATAGTCACATCTATAATAATATACTTAGTATTAAAGATATTTATTTTTTCTTTTGATTTAATACATGGAAATGTATCCTCATGTTAATCTCTAATCTTTTCTGGTAGGTATTCTTTAATTAAAGTTTTGATAAAGTCATCAAGTCTAATAGTTGACCTTTAATGGCTGCCATTATTAAATAGAATGATATAATAATATTTAAGAGACTGAGAAGAGACTTTTCCATCCTGTTTAATTCTTAAGATTAGAAAATAGTATGAAGTGAATTCAATATACACAGGCAAGTTGATAGATACTAACAAATGTGGTTGATGGAAAAGATGGTTTCTTGAAGGAATTTTTAAAAGGAGGGGTCGAAACTTGAACATTGATTATAAATACCCCCTATGCTTGATGGCAAAGGGATGTTTTTGTTTTATAACTTACCTAAAACATACTGTGTTTTACTGTTTTATAGGACTAAAAGAACTGAAAGTCTGTTTCAGAAAGCAAGGAAGCAAATCAAATAGAACTTGTCAGAAGATACCATTATCATTATTATTATTGTTTGTTATACATTCAAGTGGTATAATGTGTTCAATGCCACACCTATCATAAAGTTCCAGACCCAGACATATACAATGCTAGGCAAAGGGAAAAATGATTTGTTTTATCCTTTAAATAGCTCATTAAAGAAGGTAATGAATGAAGCAGGATTAGGAGTATATGGTGATTTGGCTCCAAAGCCTTGATTTCCTCTCCAGTGTTAGGAGAAAATGTAAAAAAATCCATTTTGATGCAATGCCATTGTCCTATTTGTCATGTGGCATATTACTGATAAAACAGTAGATAACATTCATTCTTTTGGAAATATTTTGCCATTTCTAAAATGATGTATGGAAACTGACTATATTCCATGCTTAAGTTAGCATAGTAAATCTGCTTTAGTCTAGTGAGCTGAGGTTTGGAGGTTCTGTTTTATGAAACAATGTACACAGTATATTGTATATTGCAGGTAAAGTTAAATCATTTAAACCATTCCCTCTGGTCCTACGAAACAGAAAGTAAGATGCATAGCTTTCAATTTTCTCTGCTATGCTCAGAAGACTTTACGATGATCTAAGGTTTCTGACACCTTTTGAAGTCTGTGTTAAGAAATAGCATAAGGCACATTTATTTCAACATAGGGCACAACTTCTCTAATTAGAATCATTTTTAATACCTTGTTTTTACCAATAGGAACTTTTTAAACTCCACTGATAATAAGTGGAGAGATAAAGTGACTTGTCTTTAACAGCTGTGTTTTTGTTATTCATTTTTAGAAGCCTGTTCCTATACAACAGGTGCCCCAAAATTGCTGTGGAAATGGTGTACATGTTTACAAAGACCGTATTTATACTAGGCAAGTGGTTTTGACAATTATGATAAATTTCATAATTAAAATCACTCCTCATTTTTTCAGCAAAGGCAGTAATCGAGAACATTTGGTATGTAATATTTAAAATTGAATCGCATGTTCAGTTTCAGGACCACAGTTAGTATATCTCTTAACAAAAAATATAATCTCAACCATGTAGTCAACATGCTTGAAAGTGATGTGGTTTAGGTCAAAATAAACTTCATACAATTGATTCTAGATTATCTTTTTGGAATCAATGCCATCTTTGAAAGTTTGAAATGATGCTTATGATGAGAATATTGTAATGTGGTATTGGAAAGACAAATATATTCTTTTTTTTTTAAAAGATTTTATTTATTTATTTGACAGAGAGAGACAGCGAGAGAGGGAACACAAGCAGGGGGAGTGGGAGAGGGAGAAGCAGCCCCCCCCCCCGCTGAGCAGGGAGCCTGATGTGGGGCTCGATCCCAGCACCCTGGGACCATGACCTGAGCCGAAGGCAGACGCCCAACGACTGAGCCACCCAGGCGCCCCACAAATATATTCTTTTCATTGTATGAAAGATAAGTTGACAATTCTTCTGACATGAGTCAAAAAGTGTTTTTCTTAACAATATTCATAGTTATTATTTTTTGCACATGCTCATTTTGCTGGTTTATTTATGTACATTGTCTCTCTATTTACAGCAACCCCAGGGAACCATCATTTTTTCATAGATTAGAAGTACATTTGTCAAGGTAGCATAGATATGCCATATCAATAAGTGATTTAAGAATAATAAGTTTATTTCTCGCACAAGAAAATTCTGCTATGGTCTAGGAGACTTAGCAGCTGTTGCTCATGAAGTAGTTCAAATATTAAGTCTTCTGGGATTTGGTGGTTTTACTCTCTAGAGGAGGCCTCCACACTAGCAATAATGGGAAAGAGAACACACAAAGATCTCACACTAAAACTCACACCTAATCTCTCTCTGCTTCAGCCTAGAAATGAAAACTCTATAGTTCATATCATTGCCCGTTGTGTCTGTTTAACTGGAAATGGGGCTGGAAATATTAGAGAAAATATGAAATATTTGGTGAGCACATTATCTACTCTGACAATTGGGAAGAACACTAAGTCTCAGATCAATCAAATAACTTGTATATAATGTACAACCAATGTCAACAGTACTTGACATTGAGGCCAGTTCTGTCTATTACCAAACCTACACTATTTCTTATATATTGGGGTACCATCCTTTATTGGAGAATGATAGACATGGAGAAGCTTGAATGGTCATTTAGTCTCATGTTACTGGCATATACCTGTATGCAATGTAAATATAGATGAGGACATGTAAGAGGAAGACACAAAATATGTCTGTGTCTGTCACAGAAATATTCAGAATTATGGCGCAAGATTTTATAGTTATTAGAAAAAAGTGAAATTTGACTTTAAAATGACTCATTATTTTATCAAATTTTCATAGGTATTTCAGTTTGGACATGTTCTCTAAAGTCTTGTAATCCAATTAATACATGAACTCCTATAACAATGCTACCAAAGGTCCCAGAGTTAGAGACCTGATTTGAATCCTGATTGACTGCAGTGGTGGCCATCATTTTGATTACTACATATTGAGCGCTATGCTGGGGATTGTGATAAGCACTTTGTGAATATTACTTTAATTACTCCTACTGAGAACACTAGGAGGTAGGTACTATAATTATCCCCATTTCACATGTGCATAAATGGAGACCCAGAGAGATTATACTACTTGTACTGAGATTCACAAGGAGATTGGTAGGACATGATGGTCTTGGCTGTAACTGTGCTTGAGTGTCCTGCCCACTAATTAATTTCCTTACATCTTGCAAGCCTACTTTACGTTTCTTGGTCACTTCACAATATTTGTTCAGGATGTTATGCGAAGGTACATTTTTCCCGTCTTGTATCTATTTTTTTTAATAGTGATTGATATTCTTCTCATGATTGTGTTTATCACTGGCAAATATCACCTTGCTAGATTTAGATCTCTGATCCATTATCTGAAAAACTTTACTATCACTTCCAGATCCTCTGACAACATGTCTCTTATTTAATGAAGGCAAAATTAATTTTTATGTATATCATATTATATTTATAGAGTACTCTCATATTCAACACTTTATTATCTCCTCACAGTAATCCTCATAACAGGTCCCTTCACCCTCTCTCTTTCCTTCCACTTTACTAATCAGTCTTTCTTCTTTGTAGACTAGATATTTCAGTATCTGAAGACTTCACCTTAGGCTCCCTTTTCTGTTCCTTTTTTTTTTTCTTAAGATTTATTTATTTTATTCAGGGGGGGGGCAAAGGAGAGGAAGAGAAGCAGACTCTCTGCTGAGTGCAAAGCCCCACAAGGAGCTCAATCTTAGGACCCTGAGATCACCACCTGAGCCGACATCGAGTGGGATGCTTAAATGACTGAGCTACCCAGGCACCCCTCCCTTTTCATTTCTACTTATCACCTCTCCCTAAGAGATTTTCTCTACCTCCAGGGTGTAATTCCATCGATATGTTAGACTTCCAAATTTGCTTCTTTAGCACTGATCTGTCCACTTAACTTCACTTCTATAACCAGCTTCTTAGTCAGTTTTGTCTTTTGGTTGCCTAACAGGTATCTCATATTTACAATGTCCAAAAGTGAAGCCTGAGTTTTCTCTCTAAAGGTTTCACCAATTCTTTAGGTAAATAATTGAAAATAAAAAATTTAAAAGGTTGTATAGGCTCAGGGATCTAGTAGTTTACATGACAAAGAGAACTCACTCTTAGGATGCCAGGTAAATGTTGATGATCTTCAATAATTACCTTAAAGTCACAAAGCTAGCAAATGCTAGTATAGAAATTCCATGTGGATTTATTACTATGTATTTCTATGATGGTTCTTCCTTTACATAATCATTTAAAATTGGGTTTTGTACATTATTATTTTAATAAATGTGTGTTTTATGATAAAAATAATTGTGAAAACTGATCTTAGTCTGATTAAATTGCATAAAATCAATTATAACATCAATAATATAAAATGCTTAAACATTATTTTTCATTTTAGATAGCTTTTTCCTAAAGCTGATCATAAAATATAGCCAAAGTAATGAATTTGAAAGATTAAAAGTTCTACAGAAAATTACAAAACCTCCCAAATTTCTTTTTTTTTTTTTTAATGATTTTATTTATTTGACAGAGAGAGGAGAGAGCACAAGCAGGGGGAGCAGCAGAGGGAGAGGGAGAAGCAGGCTCCCCACTGAGCAGGGAGCCCAACCCTGGGCTCAATCCCAGGACCCTGGGATCATGACCTGAGCTGAAGGCAGTTGCTTAACCAACTGAGCTACGCAGGTGCCTCTGAACCTCCCAAATTTCTACCACTCTGAGTCAATCACTATTACAATGCTAGTGTATTTTCTACTTTTTTAATTTTTTATTTTTTATAGATGAGATCATGTTCAATATAGAGTATGGCATTATATTTTTGTTCCTTAGCATACAGTGTTTATATATCAAGTGCTTATAAACTAACACATTTTTGTGCCACATTTAACAAGTAAAGATTTAGTTACAAAAATAAAAATAATTTATTCTGGGTCCCCTTTAGATACACCTCAACTTCACAAGTTCTAGTTGATTCAACAAGCATTTAATGGGACATAATGAAAATACTAAATAATAATTTATTTCATATTTCAGAATTATTTGTAAAATTAAGATTTTTGAATAATAAATGACAAATTTATTGATGTTCACCATAGGTTTGAATCTACTATAAAGAAGTGTTAATATTTACCAATTAAGATGCTGAAAGAGAAAGAGAATGTGTCACGTGCTTAATGCCTTATAGGCAGTAATTGTTGGATGAGAGTTGGGAACCGGCAGTCTGACTTCAGAAACTGGGCTCCTCCTATTCTATGTCCCCTGAAGGACCTTAAATATCTTCTCACTGCTTTTTTATTGTTCTTTTTTTGTTTGTTTCTTTGTTTTCTCTTATTCTCTCCAGCTCCCTCTCCTCTTTCTCACAAACACATAAATATATAGTTTTTAAAAATTAATTTCATTTACTCAATTTCTGAATATATTATAAATTAGCATGCTTTAAAAATCAAAATATTGGGGCAGCTTGGTGGCTCAGTTGTTAAGTGTCTGACTCTGTTTCAGTTCAGGTCATGATCTCAGGGTTGTGAGATAGAACCCCTCACTGGGCTTTGTGCTCAGTGCGGGGTCTGCTTGGGATTCTGTTATTCCCTCTTCCTTTGCTCCTCTCTGCGTGCTGTCTCTCTCTCTCTCTCTCTGTGGAATTAATAGGTAAATCTTTAAAAAATTAAATAAAATTGAGATGTAAAAATATTTTTAAAAGTACACTCTGATATATTTTCTTCCAAAACTCTGACTCTTTATCCATTGAGGCTCTACACTCAATGTCATAGTAAAGTATGCATTTTTATATATCAATCCAGAATTTTTATGTATATAAAAATATATGTATGTCTCTGGCATTTTATCATAAATCAATATTATATATTAACTGTTATGTTTTAGAGATATGTTTTTTTTTCTTTTTTTTTTATTCTTATGTTAATGCCCATACATTACATCATTAGTTCTAGATGAAGTGTTCCATGATTCATTGTTTGTGCATAACACCCAGTGCTCCATGCAGAACATGCCCTCCTCAATACCCACCACCAGGCCAACGCATCCTCCCACCCCCCTCCCCTCTAGAACCCTCAGTTTGTTTTTCAGAGTCCATCGTCTCTCATGGTTCGTCCACCCCTCTGATTTCCCCCGCTTCATTCTTCCCCTCCCGCTACCTTCTTCTTCTCTTTTTTTTTTTTCTTAACATATATTGCATTATTTGTTTCAGAGGTACAGATCTGTGATTCAACAGTCTTGCACAATTCACAGCGCTTACCAGAGCACATACCCTCCCCAGTGTCTATCACCCAGTCACCCCATCCCTCCCACCCCACCCCGCACTCCAACGACACTCAGTTTGTTTCCTGCGATTAAGAATTCCTCATATCAGTGAGATCATATGATACACGTCTTTCTCTGTTTGACTTATTTCACTCAACATAATACCCTCCAGTTCCATCCACGTCGTTGCAAATGGCGAGATCTCATTCCTTTTGATGGCTGCATAATATTCCATTGTATATATATACCACCTCTTCTTTATCCATTCATCTGTCGATGGACATCTTGGCTCTTTCCAGTTTGGCTATTGTGGACATTGCTGCTATAAACATCGGGGTGCACGTACCCCTTCGCATCCCTACTTTTGTATCTTCGGGGTAAATACCCAGTAGTGCAATTGCTGGATCATATGGTAGCTCTATTTTCAACTTTTTGAGGAACCTCCATACAGTTTTCCAGAGTGGCTGCACCAGCTTGCATTCCCACCAACAGCTTAGGAGGGTTCCCCTTTCTCCGCATCACCGCCAACATCTGTCGTTTCCTGACTTGTTAATTTTAGCCATTCTGACTGGTGTGAGGTGGTATCTCATTGAGGTTTTGATTTGGATTTCCCTGATGCTGAGCGATATTGAGCACTTTTTCATGTGTCTGTTGGCCATTTGGATGTCTTCTTTGGAAAAATGTCTGTTCATGTCTTCTGCCCATTTCTTGATTGGATTCTTTGTTCTTTGGGTGTTGAGTTTGATGAGTTCTTTACAGATTTTGGATACCAGCCCTTTATTTGATATGTCATTTGCAAATATCTTCTCCCACTCTGTCAGTTGTCTTTTGGTTTTGTTGACTGTTTCCTTTGCTTTGCAAAAGCTTTTTATCTTGATGAAGTCCCAATAGTTCATTTTTGCCCTTGCTTCCCTTGCCTTTGGCGATGTTTCTAGGAAGAAGTTGCTTCGGCTGAGGTCAAAGAGGTTGCTGCCTGTGTTCTCCTTTAGGATTTTGATGGACTCCTATCTCACATTGAAGTCTTTCAACCATTTGGAGTCTATTTTTGTGTGTGGTGTAAGGAAATGGTCCAGTTTCATTCTTCTGCATGTGGCTATCCAATTTTCCCAACACCATTTGTTGAAGAGACTGTCTTTGTTCCATTGGACATTCTTTCCTGCTTTGTCGAAGATTAGTTGACCATAGAGTTGAGGGTCCATTTCTGGGCTCTCTATTCTGTTCCATTGATCTAGGTGTCTGTTTTTGTGCCAGTACCATACTGTCTTGATGATGACAGCTTTGTAATAGAGCTTGAAGTCTGGAATTGTGAGGCCGCCGGCTTTGCTTTTCTTTTTCAACATTCCTCTGGCTATGCGGGGTCTTTTCTGGTTCCATACAAATTTTAGGATGATTTGTTCCATTTCTTTGAAAAAAGTGGATGGTATTTTGATGGGGATTGCATTGAATGTGTAGATTGCTCTAGGTAGCATTGACATCTTCACAATATTCGTTCTTCCAATCCATGAGCATGGAACGTTTTTCCAATTCTTTGTGTCTTCCTCAATTACTTTCATGAGTATTTTATAGTTTTCTGAGTACAGATCCTTTGCCTCTTTGGTTAGATTTATGCCTAGGTATCTTATGGTTTTGGGTGCAATTGTAAATGGGATTGACTCCTTAATTGCTCTTTCTTCTGTCTTGTTGTTGGTGTATAGGAATGCCACTGACTTCTGTGCATTGATTTTATATCCTGCCACTTTACTGAACTCCTGTATGAGTTCTAGCACTTTTGGGGTGGAGTCTTTTGGGTTTTCCACATAAAGTATCATATCATCTGCAAAGAGTGAGAGTTTCACTTCTTCTTTGCCAATTTGGATGCCTTTGATTTCTTTTTGTTGTCTGATTGCTGTGGCTAGGACTTCCAATACTATGTTGAATAGCAGTGGTGATAGTGGACATCCCTGCCGCGTTCCTGCCCTTAGGGGGAAAGCTCTCAGTTTTTCCCCATTGAGAATGATATTTGCTGTAGGTTTTTCATAGATGTCTTTTATGATATTGAGGTATGTACCCTCTATCCCTATACTCTGAAGAGTTTTGATCAAGAAAGGATGCTGTACTTTGTCAAAAGCTTTTTCTGCATCTATTGAGAGGATCATATGATTCTTGTTCTTTCTTTTGTTAATGTATTGTATCACATGGATTGATTTGCAGATGTTGAACCAACCTTGCAGCCCAGGGATAAATCCCACTTGGTCATGGTGAATAATCCTTTTAATGTACTGTTGGATCCTATTGGCTAGTATTTTGGTGAGAATTTTTGCATCCATGTTCATCAGAGATATTGGTCTGTAATTCTCCTTTTTAATGGGGTCTTTGTCTGGTTTGGGGATCAAGGTAATGCTGGCCTCATAAAATGAGTTCGGAAGTTTTCCTTCCGTTTCTATTTTTTGGAACAGTTTCAGAAGAATAGGTATTAATTCTTCTTGAAATGTTTGGTAGAATTCCCCTGGGAAGCCATCTGGCCCTGGGCTTTTGTTTTTGGGGAGATTTTTGATGACTGCTTCAATTTCCTTAGTGGTTATAGGTCTGTTCAGGTTTTCTACTTCATCTTGGTTCAGTTTTGGTAGTTGATACATCTCTAGGAATGCATCCATCTCTTCCAGGTTATCTAATTTGCTGGCAAAGAGTTAATCATAATATGTTCTTATAATTATTTGTATTTCTTTGGTGTTGGTGGTGATCTCTCCTCTTTCATTCATGATTTTGTTGATTTGGGTCATTTCTCTTTTTTTGATAAGTCTGGCCAGGGGTTTATCAATCTTGTTAATTCTTTCAAAGAACCAGCTCCTAGTTTCGTTGATCTCTTCTACTGTTCTTTTAGTTTCTATTTCATTGATTTCTGCTCTGATCTTTATGATTTCTCTTCTCCTGCTGGGTTTAGGCTTTATTTGCTGTTCTTTCTCCAGCCCCTTTAGGTGTAGGGTTAGGTTGTGTACTTGAGACCTTTATTGTTTCTTGAGAAAGGCTTGTATTGCTATATACTTTCCTCTTAGGGCTGCCTTTGCTGCATCCCAAAGATTTTGAGCAGTTGTGTTTTCATTTTCATTTGTTTCCATGTATTTTTTTAATTCTTCTTTAATTTCCTGGTTGACCCATTCATTCTGCAGTAGGATGCTTTTTAGCCTCCATGTATTTGAGTTCTTTCCGACTTTCCTCTTTTGATTGAGTTCTAGTTTCAAAGCATTGTGGTCTGAAAATAGGCAGGGAATGATCCCAATCTTTTGGAACCAGTTGAGACCTGATTTATGACCTAGGATGTGATCTATTCTGGAGAATGTTCCATGGGCACTAGAGAAGAATGTGTATTCCGTTGCTTTGGGGTGGAATGTTCTGAATAGGTCTGTGAAGTCCATTTGGTCCAGTGTGTCGTTTAAAGTCTTTATTTCCTTGTTGATCTTTTGCTTAGACGATCTGTCCATTTCAGCGAGGGGGATGTTAAAGTCCCCCACTAATATTGTATTGTTGTTGATGTGTTTCTTTGCTTTTGTTATTAATTGGCTTATATAATTGGCTGCTCCCATGTTACGGGCATAGATATTTACAACTGTTAGATCTTCTTGTTGGATAGATCCTTTAAGTATGATATAGTGTCCTTCCTCATCTCTTATTATAGTCTTTGGTTTAAAATCTAATTTGTCTGATATAAGGATTGCCACCCCAGCTTTCTTTTGGTGTCCATTAGCATGGTAAATGGTTTTCCACCCCCTCACTTTCAATCTGGAGGTGTCTTTGGTTCTAAAATGAGTCTCTTGCAGACAGCATATCGATGGGTCTTGTTTTTTAATCCAGTCTGATAGCCTGTGTCTTTTGATTGGGGCATTTAGCCCATTTACATTCAGGGTAACTATTGAAAGATAGGAATTTAGTGCCATTGTATTGCCTGTAAGGTGACTGTTACCGTATATTGTCTGTGGTCCTTTCTGGTCTATGTTGCTTTTAGGCTCTCTCTTTGCTTAGAGGACCCCTTTCAGGATTTCCTGTAGGGCAGGTTTTGTGTTTGCAAATTCCTTTAGTTTTTGTTTGTCCTGGAAGCTTTTTATCTCTCCTTCAATTTTCAATGACAGCCTAGCTGGATAGAGTATTCTTGGTTGCCTATTTTTCTCATTTAGTGCTCTGAATATATCGTGCCAGTCCTTTCTGGCCTGCCAGGTCTCTGTGAATAGGTCTGTTGCCAATCTAATGTTTCTACCCTTATAGGTTACATATCTCTTCTCCCGAGCTGCTTTCAGGATTTTCTCTTTGTCTATGAGACTCGTAAGTTTTACTATTAGATGTCGGGGAGTTGACCTATTTTTATTGATTTTTGAGAGGGGCTCCCTGTGCTTCCTTGATTTCGATGCATGTTTCTTTCCCCAAATTAGGGAAGTTCTCTGCTATAATTTGCTCCGTTATACCTTCTGGCCCTCTCTCTCTTTCTTCTTCTGCTGGGATCCCAATTATTCTAATGTTGTTTCGTCTTATGGTATCGCTTATCTCTCGAATTCTGCCCTCGTGATCCAGTAGTTGTTGATCTCTCTTTTTCTCAGCTTCTTTATTTTCCATCATTTCATCTTCTATATTACTGATTCTCTCTTCTGCCTCATTTATTCTAGCACTTAGTGCCCCCATTTTTGATTGCACTCATTAATAGCCTTTTTGATTTCTACTTGGTTGGATTTTAGCTCTTTTACTTCTCCAGAAAGGGTTTCTCTAATAACTTCCATATTTTTTTCAAGCCCAGCTAGTATCTTTAAAGTGATGATTCTGAACTCTAGATCTGACATCGTACTAATGTCTGTATTGAGTAGGTCCCTGGCAGTCGGTAGTACCTCTTATTCTTTTTGTTGAGGTGATTTTTTCCATCTCGTCATTTTGTGCAGAGGAGAATAGATGAATGAGAGAACAAAATGCTAGCAGAGTAACCACGTCCCCAGAAAATATACTCTAAACAAATCAGAAAAGACCTGAAGCAGTGGGATAAGAAAGGGAAAGAGAGAAAAAAGAAAAAGAAAAAAAAGAAAAAGAAAAAGATAAAGATAAAAACAAAAACAAACAAAACAAAACAACAACAACAAAAAAAAACAGAATGTGATCAAATATGATCTATATGGTATATAGATCAGTGCCACACACTAGATTTGGGGTGTATTTTGGTCTTTTAGAAGAAAGTGCCTCCCAAAATTTTAAAGAAAGAAAAGCTTATATATGTACAAAAATAAGGGTTGATATGATGAAGGGATGGAATATGACTGTAAAAATGGAAATTATAAAAAATTTTATAAAAGGAATTGATAAGAAGTTGCTTGAAAAAAGAAAGAAGAGGATTTAAAAAAAGAAAAAAGAAAAAAAAAAGGGGAGAGGATGTGATCAGGCAGGGGAATACAAAACACCATATACTAGAGATTTAGGGTATATTTTAATCTGTTAGAAGAAACTATCTCAAAATTTTAAAGAGAGAACAACTTCTATATATAAGCCAAAAATATGGGTAACTACTGTGAAGGGAGAGAATATGACTAAAAATGAAAAATAAAAATGTTTTTTTTTTTTTTTTTAAAGGGATTGATAAGATGTTGGTTGAAAAAGGAAAAAAGAAAAATTCAAAAAGAAATAAAAA
Source organism: Mirounga leonina (assembly GCF_011800145.1). Lineage (NCBI taxonomy): Eukaryota > Metazoa > Chordata > Mammalia > Carnivora > Phocidae > Mirounga > Mirounga leonina. The sequence goes on along the minus strand of NW_023270387.1, from coordinate 32,530,150 downwards.
GACAAAAAGACAGTTAAAAAAAATTAACTTTAAAAGACTAAAGAATCATGGTAAAAAAACCATGAATTCTATGTGCAGTAGTCCCCTAGCGCTGGAGTTCTGCCGTTCTCATTGATCGGTAAACTCGGTCTTGGCTGGCTGTTCTCGCTGATCTTCTGGGGAGGGGCCTGTTGCCGTGGTTTCCAAATGTCTCTGCCGGAGGCAGAATTGCCCCGCCCTTGCCCCCTCCCGGCTAAGTAATCTGCTCGGGTTTGCTCTCCGGGGCTTTTGTTCCCTGGGAGCTTTCCGTACAGCTTTGGAGGCGGAGAGTGAAAATGGTGGCCTCCCAATCTCCGCTCCGCAGGAGCCGAGAACTCAGGGCCCCGCTCCTCAGTGAGCCTCCAGAGAAAAGCCGTCAGTCACTCCCGGCTCCCCGGTCTCCGGCCGCACTCCGTGCTCACCCGGCCTGTGACCGCGCGTTTCTATCTCTGGCACCCGACCCCATGTGGAGTCTCCAAACCCAGCAGATCCCTCCGGTGCATTCCCGTGTGGCTCCTCCCGGGGGAGGAAGGTGAGTCTCCCCGTATCTGCCGCTTGTTGGGTCCCTGCTGGAGAGCAGGGGCCCGACTGTGCCCTGGATCACAGTTTATGGCAACCCCGAGCTGAGAGTCCGCACCTGGGCTCCGCCTCTGCAGCGGGCTTCCCTCCTCTGATACCTGGGAGCTCTGCCACACTCAGGCACCCCCGGTCTTTCTGTGACCCCTAGGGTCCTGAGACCACACTGTCCCGGAGGGTTCCACCCCCCGTTTAGCCACCAGAGTGACATCCCTCGGCGGAGCAGACTTTTAAAAGTTCCGATTTTCTGCTCCGCGGCTCTATCCCTTGCCAAAAGCGGCCGACGGAGGCCCCTCCCCTGCCATCTATCCTCCCGAGTATCGCCTCAGATTCACTTTTCTGCACGTCCTACCTTCCAGAAAGTGGTCGCTTTTCTGATGAGAGAGTTGTTGCTCTTCTTTTCTTCGATCTCCTGTTGAGTTTGTTGGTGTTCATTATGGTTTGATCCCTATCCAGCTGAATTCCTGAGAGGAGGCGAAATCCAGGTCTCCTACTCCTCCATCTTGCTCCGCCCCTGTTAGAGATATGTTAACCCTTATGCACAATGTCAAAATATAGTCTGTGAGAGCTTTTCTTTTAAATTCAAAAAATTATTGCATTATTGATATATGGCATTTTATTATTTTTAGGTGTATGACATGATTCTATATTTGTATATGCTGCAAAATGATAAACACAATAGTCTAGTTACCATCTGTCACATAGTTAGAATTTTTTCCTTCTCATGAGAATTTTTCAGATTTAATCTATTAGTGACTTTCAAATATGCAATACTATATTATTGACTACAGTCACCACATTGTACATTACACCCCCATGTTATTTATTTTATAACTGGAATTTGTACCCTTTAACCCTCTTTATTTTGCCAACCCCGCCCCTTCCCTCCAGCAACTACCAATTGATTTTTGTATCTATGAGCTTAATTTGTTTGGTTGGTTTGTTTGGTTTTGATCTGTTTGTTTGTTTTGGTTCCACATATAAGTGAAATCATATGGTATTTGTCTTTCTTTCTAACTTATTTCACTTAGCATAATATCCTCAAGGTCCACCCATGTTGTCACAAGTGGCAAGATTCCATTCCCTTTTTATGGCTGAGTAGTATTCCTGTGTGTCTGTTTCAGTGTGTGATCTTTATTCATTTGGCCACTAATGGACACTTAGAAGACATACAGACAGCCAACAGGCACATGGGAAGATGTTCAACATCACCAGTCATTAGGGAAATGCAAACTAAAACCACCATATCACTTCACACCTGCCAGAATGACTACCATCATAAAAGCAAGAAACAAGTCTTGATAAGGATGTGAAGAAAAGGGAACCCCTGCACACTGCTGACAGCAATGCAAACCAGTACAGCGACTATGAAAAACAGCATAGAGGCTCCTCAAAAAACATCCAAGAAAAAGACTACCATATGATCCACAAATTCTGCCCCTGGGCATCCATCTGAGAAAAATGAAAACACTGTGAGGGCTTTAATTGTAATAAAACTCCACTGAACTGATGATAGTAGTGAACGAAATAAACAATAAACATATATGCATCATAAGTTAAATAATTCAGGCACCTGGGTGGCTCAGTTGGTTAAGCGACTGCTTTCGGCTCAGGTCGTAATCCTGGAGTCCCAGGATGGAGTCCTGCATCGGGCTCCCTGCTCGGCAGGGAGTCTGCTTCTCCCTCTGACCCCCCCCATGTGCTCTCTCTCATTCTCTCTCTCTCAAATAAATAAAATCTTTAAAAAAATAAGTTAAATAATTAATATCATAAGTTAAATAATTTATGATTGTAATAAGCACTATGAAATATATAGAGAAAATGGGATAGATGGTGATGTTACAAGTCTGTATTTTGCATAGAGTGACTTAAATGATAAGGATTAAACATGCAAAATTTGCATAAAGAATATCCAAGGGAGAGAAATTAGCTTGCATTAAGAGTCTAAAAACCAAAAGTTCTAGAAACTCAAGAAACTAAAAGAAGACCAGTATGGCTATAGCACAGAATGTTGAGGGAGAGGAGAGATGACATCAGGAGTCAGATTAGAACTAGTTCATGTAGATATATAGGCCACCATATATAGTGAAGATTTAGAGACTGAATACACACCCTCAATTTACAGAAGTGTTAAGATAAATTTATGGTCAGTATTTACATATGCCTGATTAAATGTGCCCAGTATTTAACATGTAATAATATTGCACATTTGTATCTAAATCTAAATATGTGTTTATATATATTTAGGTATAGATAAAATATATGCATCATGCTTTTGCTTGCTTGACTTTAAAATCAGTGTATACAAGGAAATACACTAGCATTTGGAATAGAATTTTTAAAATACATAAAACATCTTGATCAAGGCAGATGTGGGCGGAATGAAAAATAAAATATATATCACAATGTAGATAATTCATATAAATTAGAAAAAGAGCAAATGTTAAAGCATTAAAATGATTGAAAACAGCAATGAATATATTCGGTTTTTTGTGGTTGTGCTGAGGATTTAATTCTCTCCAACATATTTCCTTCAGTTAAAAAAAAGGTTTCCTTCACATTTTTTCCCATAACTTTCAATAAATGAAGATAATTACATCTAGAAGTGATTTATCTTGATAAGTGCTCTTATAAATTACAGCAGCTAATTTTTAGTGAATTGGGTTTATTGGGAGACTGCTGAGTTAAGAGGGATATGTTTTTCTGTTGAAATTCCTTATTAAGTTAATGACTTCTTGTGCAACTGAAATAACAACTGGAATTATTACTAACATTCAAAATCTAAACTGTTTTGTTTGAAATAAAACACAATTTCTTGTTTTCTTAGTTTCAACCCCTATAATTGAGAAATGTATTTATTTAAAACTGTTCTTAAGGGAATATTTGAATACTATTATATCTAACATGAGTAGGCAACTTAGTTTTTCCAATTCACTGCGCTTGTCATATACCTATTTGGATAGGTAACTTACTACTCTGCTTGGTTACTTAAACCTGCAAATTTAATGTTCTTTTTCTTTTTCTGTATGCTTCATATTTAATAAAGTGAAGTGAGGATCTTGGAAAGATCAGCCAAAGGGGGAAAAGCCTGGAGAAGCAAGTTTGGTAGTAGAAGACCAGATATGTGTAGGCCTGGAAATCACAATCCATTGGCTAAAATTTGATATAGTTAGCTACTGGCTCAAAAAAAAAAAAAAAAAAAAAAAAAAAAGAGAGGGGTGCCTGGGTGGCTCAGTCATTAAGCATCTGCCTTCAGCTCAGGTCATGATCCCGGGGTCCTGGGGTCGAGCCCTGCATTGGTCTCCCCGCTTTGCGGGAAGCCTGCTTCTCCCTCTCCACTCCCCCTGCTTGTGTTCCCTCTCGCTGTGTCTCTCTCTGTCAAATAAATAAAAAATCTTAAAAAAAAAAAAAAAAAAAGAGAGAGAGAGAGAGAAAATGTAGATTATGGTGAATCACTTGTACCCTCTTTTACTAACTACGTAAATATTACAGCAGAGTAAGTAAGACAATATTTTGTCTTTGATGAGTCATTCTAAGTTGCGTAACTCTTGTGCTTTCTGCACAATCAACTTATAAATGTTGCTTTTCATGGACTCTCCCAAAAGGGCATCAAAATATTGAGAGAAGCTTCAAGTTAGAACATTTCAGTCTGGTTATCTTTTTAAACCTCTTTTAAATAATTGTATGTGGAGTTCTCTTCTTCTTTTAATCAGAACTTTATACAAAAAATAAAATGATCTCCAGCATCAAGCAAAGTCTAGTTTGTCTTAATTTTTGTCTAGGTCTTCCCTAGAACTTTTTAGAACATGTCAGCTATGAATCTCTTCCATACTAATGTGTAACATCTAACACTATCTATTACTACTTTCACTGGACATGTGACTAATGTTCTGACATAGCCCATAATTCCTCCAACTTGAATCTGTCGTCTTTGGCCCCTATTTAAGAGGCAGCCTTAAACTAAAATCTTCCTTTTGCTACTTTCTGATTGGATTCAGGTGAGCCAAAGTAACTTCTCAAAGCTTGACACAAAATGTGAGTTAAGTCATTCAGATTGTCTTCTCAAGAAATTAAGTTGTAAAATTTAGAGAGAATCAAAACTTGAGTATCAGCAGAAGAAATCTTGACTGTATTAAAAACTATGACATACTTTGATAATCTTACATCTTAACTCTAAACTCTGATTTTTTTTACACATTGCCAGGAAAAGACTAAAATTTTAAAATCACTTTTTTAAAGATTTTATTTACTTATTTGAGAGAGAGCAAGAGAGCAGGAGCATGAGCAGGGGGAGGGGCAGAGGGAGAGGGAAAATCAGACTCCTCACTTAGCAGGGAACCTGATGCAGGCTAGATCTCAGGAGTCGGGTATCATGACATGAGCAGAAGGCAGATGGTTAACCTACAGCGCCACCCAGGTGCCCCTTTAAAATAATTTTTAATTTCTTTTGAGATCTGACCCCACATACTTTTCCATCAATGCCCCACCCAACTGGACTATCAAATTGAGCTTCGGTTTAGCCTGCCTCCATATTTCTCCTTCTGGTTGGAGTGGGGAGTTGATTTCAGGAAAACACTGTGCTATCTCTCCATCAAATGGTAGGCCAGCTACTATCTCCTCTAGGGTTATTATTACCTGATCATCCTAGGTAGAACGTTTCTCCTTCTTTAATGGCATTTTCACAGTTTCTTCATATTGTAGTTATTTACATACATAACTTGCTAGTCTTGTTTTGTGGCAAGTTTTGGACTCATTTAGGATACCCATAGCTATTGGGTTTATTGTTTAAGGGTACCCATGACAGAATTTTTGTGACTATTATTGGGGCAGAGCTCAATGGGTTCTTCTGTTATTCCCTTTTACTTTATCTCTATTTGTTGTGACTGTCAGTGTGTGCTTCTATGTACTTATTATATGAATATGATACCTAAAATAGAGGTTAGACCAAAGACATTCAAAATCACTTTTTTTCTTAATATGTAAAATCTAAGCTTTAGCTTCTTCCCCTTTGCCTAGTCCTACCTCTAAAGGAAAAAACAAAAACCAAAACCAAACAAAAACACCAAACTCCTGCATTTCAAGAATCTCTGGTAAAGGGAAAAGAAAGTAGAGGGAAGAGAACATAACCAGTAGTGATGAGAAATCAGTGGTTTGGGACCAAGTTTATGAACCAAGTAGTATAAATAATAACTTTTTGAGATTGGTCAGAGGTTGAGGTGGCAGGAAGGGGTTGATCCATGTGACGGCATTATGATTGACCAGTCTTACATATGTCTCATTGCCTATATAAGATGTTAAGGCTTCCCCAATTTTTATTCCTTTATCATGTCTAGGATTGTACTACTAATATAGTAAGTGTTCAAAAATAATTGAATGAACTGATAAAGCAATTCATAAAAGAAAGTTTTGAAAATGAAAGAAATAGACAAAGGTAATGGATGGGAAGAAGAAAGGTGATGATTAAAGTCCCTAGTAGCTTGTTGGACAAAAGAATGTCTCGCCTACTCATCAAAATGCTCAAACAGATGAAAACATGGAAATGTTTCTTTGAACCTAACACAGGTGGATCTGAATTACAAGTTATTCAAGAAAGATTAGCTGCTGACCTTTTTCCTTTTATCTCAGTATGCAATTGTGGTTAATTATTCAAATAGACACTGCATAGTCTCAAACAAATTGTTATTGATGCTTTATGATGTAAATATTTAAAAATTGATTTTTTAATAGTGGGTAGCCTGTGTACACTTTGATGATATTTTGACAAAAACTTTGCAATAATGTCACAAGTCAGTTTTTGCAGACAGTCAAAATCAGAACTGCAAGATAAATGCAAATCGATGTCATTTCTCATTTGTAAGAGACTTGAGAATTGTAAATTTATAAAATAGAAATGTGTTCTTCCCATTATAGTTTATGTCTCTTTATGCATGTAGTATATATAAACTTTCATGAGTGAGTACTACATAGATTAAAAAAATAGAAATAGGATAATATTAGGTGGATTTCTAGGAAGTGGGTTATTGTCTGGTGACCTGAATATTGTACTTGGAAATCTTGTTTATGGATCATTAATTTTCTTGGTCTGATACAGATAAGACTGCCGGCAATATTAAAGTTTATCCAATTTGGAACATAAAAGAGTGACTATTTAGAACCTTATATATTTAGATTTAAAAAAATTATTAAAATACTTTGTTTATTCACTACATAGAATGTCCTGTAAAGTCAGAAGTTATCTATTTGTCAGAAAACAGTACTGGGGCGACTGGGTGGCTCAGTCGGTTGAGTGACTGCCTTTGGCTCAGGTCATGATCCCAGGGTCCTGGGATCAAGTCCCACATCGGGCTCCCTGCTCTGCAGGGAGCCTGCTTCTCCCTCTCCCACTCCCCCTGCTTGTGTTCCCTCTCTCGCTGTGTCTCTCTCTGTCAAATAAATAAATAAAATCTTTAAAAAAAAAAAAAAAGAAAAAAAAGAAAACAGTACTGAAAATGAAGAAAATAATAAAGAAGCAAAATATGCAGGCTCAATGATATTGTGGTGTCTAACAAGCACTTTTCAGAGTTTGTTTTGTCTTCTTTTTTCTTTGTTCATTTGCTTTCTTTCTTAAATTCCACATATGTGTGAAGTCATACAGTATTTTTCTTTGACTTATTTTACTTAATGTTATAGCCTCTATATCCATTCATGTTTTTGCAAATGGCAAGATTTCATTCCTTCTTATGGCTGAGTAATATTCCATTATATGGCACATCACGACTTTGTCATTCACCTATGGATGAACTGTTGGGTTGCTTCCATATTGTGGCGGTTGGACTCTACATTTACTGCATATATCTTTTCAAACAGTGTTTTAATTTTCTTTGGGTGAATACCCAGTAGTGAAATTACTGGATTATATTCTAATTCAATTTAAATGTTTTGAGGAGCCTCCATACTGTTTTCCACAATGGCTGTATCATTTAGCGTTCCATTGACAGTACATGAGTGTTCTTTTTATTCACATCCTTGCCAACACTTGTTATTTCTTATGGTTTTGATTTTAAGCATACTGACAGGTATGAGATGATATCTCATTGTAGTTTGGATTTGCATTTCCCTGATGATTAGTGATGGTGAGGATCTTTTAACCTGTCTATTGGCCATCTATGTTTTCTTTGGAAAAATGTCTGTTCATGTCTTCTGCTCATTTTTAATTGGATTATTCATTTTTTTGGTGTTGATTTGTACAAAAAAAAGCAGATTCTTTTTTTTTTCTTTCAAAAAATCAGATTCTTAAATATCGATAACAAACTGGTGGTTGCCAGAGGGGAGGTGGGTGGGAGGATGGGTGAAATAGGTGAAGATGATTAAGAGTACACTTCTAATGATGAGCTCTGGGTAGGTAATATATACAATTATGTAATCATTGAACACCTAAAACTCATATGACACTGTATATTAATTATGAACTTAATAAATAAATAAACAAGCCCTTTTTATAGTAATAAATGATAGCCCTTTGTGGGAAAAAGTGAATAACTGAAATGCTTAATCTTACCATTTTACACTTTCTATGCCCTTATTAGTGAGAAAGTATGTGAAAACATCTAATATACTCTTCTTCAATGATTGTCTATCCTACATTTCTTTTACAAGCAGATAAGAAATTTGTTTACTTATTTCCACAATACTTCAGCGGGAGAGAAAATTTGAGTGTGACTATCTCAATGCATGACCTTTACCTTATTCTGAATAAACATTCCAAAAGGCTGAGTGTAGATATAGATATAGATACATACATCCATATATTTGGTTTGCATATATATATTTACCTACATACACATATCTGTTGTTTGTCTAATATTTATACTTGAAACATTAGGATCATTTAAAAGCCCATACATATTTTAATTCTTTGATTTGATTTTTAAAGTTTTTTGAATATTTAATCTAAAAAAATAGAATACTGGGGCGCCTGGGTGGCTCAGTTGGTTAAACATCTGCATTCAGCTCAGGTCATGATCCCAGGGTTCTGGGATTGAGCCCTGTGTCAGGCTCCCTGCTCAGTGGGGAACCTCCTTCTTCCTCTCCCTCTGCAACTCCCTCTGCTTTGCTCTCTCTCCCTCTCTGTCAAATAGATAAATAAAATCTTTTAAATAAAAAAAAATAAAATGCTATTTAAGATGAACTTATACTCAAGATTTAAAGAGTACAGAAAAAGGAATGTGAGAAGTTTGGATTATCTGAATTACATTTATAAATTGCTTAGAAATTCAAAGTATCTTAAAACAAAGTGAGGTAAAATTAAGTGTTATCCCTTCCAGGAGAGTGTGTGTGTGTGTGTGTGTGTGTGTGTAAAATTCATGTATATCTCTGGCATCTTTAATATAATCTTTTAAGAACATTTTTCTTTAACAAGGTCAAATCTAGTCCATCTTTTTTTCCTGTAAATATTCATAAAGCAAAGCTATCACTATTGGTGCTGGATAATTAATATAGTTTTTCTTCATTTTATATATATGTCTGATTATTAATATGCAAGAACTTAATCAAAATAATTAATTAATTTGCTTTACAGTTCATGGTTCAATTTTCCACCTTGCAGGGTGATAATGCCATATATATTTTCCCCTTATTTTATTATTAAGTTCAGTTTTCCTGCAGCTAATGAGGTACAGTGTTAGTCCTAACATTAATACCAACGTTTTTAATAAATACTACTTTATATTTCCTTAGCAATTTTTCCAAAATGTTCATAGTGCCTAGAAGATAGTCCTTGCTTGATAAAGATTGGTTTCCTTCATTTCTTTTTTCTTTTCTTTTTATTTATTTATTTGACACAGAGATAGCAAGAGCAGAAATACAAGCATGGTGATGGGAGAGGGAGAAGCAGGCTCCCCGCTGAGCAGGGAGCCCAATGTGGAGCTCGATCCCAGGACCCTGGGATCATGACCTGAGCCGAAGGCAGACGCTTAACAACTGAGCCACCCAGGCACCCCTTTTCTTAATGAGTGAATTCTGTCTGCACGAGTGGTTCAAGTTTCTTGTTTTTATATTATACATTTAGTAGAAAATTTACTAAGTACTTAGTACTAGTTACATATTAAACTGTATTTCCAAAATGGAAAAAGATAATTTTTGATCCTTTATATTACATCTGCTGTTCTCATCTTCTAACTTCACAGAATTGGGATGTTGCCGGACAAAGCATGAGAAATACCTGCCTCTCAGTTTTTATTACTCAGTTTCCTTTGCTGACTTTTCTTCCCACAGTTTAGCTGTGGACATTTCTGAAGTTTGGGTGCATATTATTCTCCATCTATAGCATTTTTTTCTTAAGACCTCAACTTTAGAGAAGGTGCTGTGGATATGATTTAGGTTCTGTTTTCCTGGATCTGCTTAAAAGTCCTATATATTTTTTTTCACTTGGTTATCTCAATATCACCTCAATCTCAATAAGTTTACCACAGATTTCATTATCACTTTTACTCACAAGTTATTTTTTCCTTCTAATTTCTCTATTTCAGTCAGTGAAACTATCAGCTTGTATGTAATAGAGATTTAAAATTAACTTGAAATAATCCAGTTTTATTATTCTCTTTCACTTTTATGTTCAGTCAGCCAATCTGGTCTGTATATTATATGAACATGCATTTGGAAAGTGCTTTATTGAAGTAAGGTTTTGTCAGGATGATTGTAATTTATATATCTGTACTTTTCTTTACTGTTTCTGTCACCACAGATCTCTTGCCTATTAATTCATAGTCTTTTAGCTGACTTCCTTGCTCAAATATAGTCAATGTAATCTAGGCTAGTCTATTTTTAAAAAATCTAATTGATCCTTTTCCCCTTCTTCACAAATATCCAGTATCTATCTCTACTCCTCAGCCTGGATTTCAGAACCCCCTATTTTTCTGGAATGCCCTTCTCTCTCTTTTGAATCTAGTATAACTTCTCCATGTTTTAAGACTAAGGAAAAGTCCCAGCCTATCTTTCCTTAGGCCCCCTTTTATTATGTTCCTCTCTTCTGTGTGTTATGATAAGGAAACACATATTCTGAGACACACGCATGCAAGCCTAGATATCAACATCATCTCTTACTGATTGTTCAGCCCTGGGTAAATTACTTATACTCTGAACTTCAATTTCTTCACTTAGTAAAAGTTGATAATCTTATCTACCTCATAGGAGTGTTGTAGGCATCAATGTTCATATATGTAAAAGAAATGCTGTTGCTTAGTTCTGATGAGAATAATTTGCTATATTCTCTACCACACATCCTATCATTAAACTTATGCTTTCTTTTATGTATGTTATTTTTCATATTCATTAAGCACAAATGCTTGTCTCCTTGACCCTTTAAACTTAAAAAAACCTATCTTCTAGTTTTCCTCTATCTCCGTGTTTACCAAAATGCTGAAAACAGAAGAAAACAGAAGTGGCCTGGCTTCAGTTTCTAACTTTACTACTTAATAGCCCTACATCTTTGAGAAGGTTACATTAATTCCTGTGTCACATTTTTTTTTAATTTGCAGAATTTTCATGAAACTAAAGAATACAAGTTCTTAGAATAGAGGCTCACTCTTGATAGTCATGCAAAAAAAATTGTATTAATATCTGATTATTTTTAAACATTATTATTTTTAACTTGATACATGATATAATGCTTATAAAATTGAAAGTTTTCTAGGCTTTTACTGGTTTCATTTGTTTTTTGTTTGTTTTCTTTTTTTAACTATTACTCCACAAGTTCCTTTTGTTGTGAAGATAAATTAATCAATAAGTGAAGTATTTATAAAACACTGATTATGTGGAAATTACAGTGTAGGTATCAGTTCTTATTATCATATTACAAACTGCATGAGCTGCTTGAGTGAATTATGCTATAATGACTTTACACATTTATTGTAAAAATAATTTTATAACAATTAAAAATAAATAAAAATAAAAATTTAATAATAAATTAAATATATATATGAAATTTATTAAATTTATGTTTAAATGTGTTAGGGAAACCATAAGTAGAGAGATTCAAGAAATGATAAATAAAATTTCTATGTACACTACCTACAAAAACCCAGGAATTTGTTTGACCACATTAATTAAAATTCTGCACACAAAAGTTCCTAGGGCAGATACTCACTCGTGTTATGTTACACAATTCCTCACTATCTAACATGAGCTTGCCATTATACTAGTGGACACAAAGGAACAAAAGCTTACCTGTCCCTTCAAGAAGCTTTCAATTGCTCAATAGACTTTAGTGAGTTTTCACAGTTTTCAGAATTATGTTGAACATTTGTGAATTTTCCTAACTGCACTGAAAGTTCATGGATAATGATCTTGAACATTAATTTTAATGATGATTTAAATAGAAGTCATTAGCTAAATAGAAATTATTGAATTTTGTTTTTCTTCTGCAATCTGTTCCTCTGGAAAAAAATGAAAATGTTAAAAGAACTTTAATTGCTTCCTCAAAACTATACTACTGGTATGGTTTGAAATTATTAACAAAATTTAAATGTCCTTTCCAATATGATCAAACAATATTTGAGGAATTTGCCACATTTGTGTTTAATTGTTTATTTCAGTTACCCTTTTCTGTATAAAAAATTACCCCAAAACTTAGTGGTTTAAAACAGTTATTTATTATTTCTCACAATTTTATGGGTTAGTTCAAGTTCTTCTGAAGTTCCCACGTGAGCTTTTGCTTGTGATTGCCTTTAGCTGTGAGGTTAACTGAACAGCAGCTCATCTGGGACAGCTGCCTTATCTGCAACTCTCTCTCTTTCTCTCTCTGTTCTCTCTCTCTCTCGGGTGGCCACCCTCTCTTTCTCCTGTGGTGACAACACAGCAGAAGGCAATATTCCAAGCATTTATCAAACCTCTAGTGGTGTCGCTTGAGTTCGTGTCTAATTGCCCAAAATGGAGATTTGTTTTAGAAATGTTCAAAATCTGAGATGATAATCTTTTATATATTTAACTAATAAAAATGATTTTTTTAAGACTTTTAAATCAGTTTTGGGTTCATAGGGAGATTTAGAGGAAGGTACAAAGACTTCCCATAAACCTTTTGCCCTAACACATGGGTAGCTTCCCCCACTATGAACATCCCCCACATTAGTAGTACATTTGTTACAATCAATGAATCTACATTGACACATCATAATTGCTCAAATCCATGTTTATATTAGAGGTTGCTCTTGGTGTTGTACATTCTGTGGCTTTGGACATTGTGTAATGACACGTATCCATCATTATAGTATCATACAGAGTGTTTTTACTGCCCTCAAAAGTCCTCTGCTCTCTCCCTCTTCCTCCTTCCCTTCCACCCCCAGTCTCTGGCAAACACTGATCTTTTTACTGTCTCCATAGTTTTACATTTTCCAGAATGTCATCTTGTTGGAATCATGTGGCATGTAGCCTTTTCAGATTGGCCCTTTCATTTAGTAACATGCATTTATATATTCTCCATGTCTTTTCATGACAATTGCTTTCTTTTTAGTGATTAATTTCATTTAAGAGTCTACTCTGGAGTAAAACTATGAAAATTTGTCATCTGATAGAGTGGATATAGAATTACTTTTTAAAATATTAATTGAATTTAAAACAAACAAGTATTCCAAGAAAAAAAAATCAAGATTAATAACCCTATGTTAATATAAAGAAAACACTTGTAAAAAATGTCAGAATAAAGAGAAATAATTTCATATCAGGTAAAGAATCCAGAAATATATTTAAAAAGTTAATGGTAAATTTTAATTTAAAAGTATGGAGAGAGGGATCCTAGTGTGGCAGAAAGAATGTGACTACTGGAATCATAGCATTGAGATTAAAACTCCATTACTCACTTGCTGTGTGTTTTTTGGGCAAGAACAACATCTCTTATGTGTATTTTTACCCTTTCATAGAACCTTATATTTTGTGCCACTGTAGTACTTAGCACACTTTGAAATTTTACATTTAATTAGTTGATATATTGCTTAATATCTGTTATTTCCCAATAAGCAGGAAGGTCCCAAAAGGTAGGAATACTTAGTTTCACAGTATATTACCAGTATCTAGTATAAAGTCAATAACAAAGCCGATAATCAATAAATAATTAAACAATAAATTAACTAAGAAAAAATTTAACGGAGAGTGTAATGAAGAAGGCTAGTGATTCAAGATGGAAAATGACCAAAGGTTTGAATACAGACTGTTTTTAGCATGAATTTTCAACAATTAATTCATGAATTTTTAATATAGCTCAACTACCTCCAAAGGTAGCATCTAAAGAAGCTTTTCCTTTGTTATGTCTTTATACCCGCCTCATTCCTTGGGTAAATCACCTATATGATTAATTTAGATAACTACAGCAGTACCAATGGTTAGTGACTATTTATTCACCCTTAGCCACTCTATAGATATTTAATTTACATTCATTATCTAATTTATTCACACAGCAATCTTTGAACAAAAACATACTTCTGATAAGTTGAGGAACTAAAACATGGAAAATTAACTTTATTTAGTCAATGCAATCTGAGATATACAATGTGCAGGCATTGTGTGTAGTGATGTATATAGAATTAAATATCACAGGTAATAGATGGAAGAGCAGGGTTACATTTAAATATCTTGATTCTAGTGCTGTGCTCTATTATACTGCAAAGTTCTTATTCTGCTATATCATAAGAACAGTAGAAGCAAATATTTCCAAAGAAAGCTGTACACTAAACTGGAGTGAAATGTACATTGGTATAAACAGATTTTTTAGAGAGCTATAGGAGTTCCTTTTTTTTTTAAGTTTTACTCAATTTATTTAAAGTAACAAACCCCCAAAAAACAGTTCACCAATTCCCCCCATTCCTCTATCCCCTTCCTCTTGGCACCACAAATCTCTTTTCTGTATCTATGAGCTTGGTTTTTAATTTTTTTTAAAAAAAAATGTATTTTATTTTATTTTTTAGATTCAACATATAAGAGAGAGCATATGGTATTTGCATTTCTCTGTCTGACTTATTTTACTTAGGAAAATGCTCTCATGGTCCATCTATGTTGCTCCAAATGGCAGAATTTCCTTGTTTTTTGAGGTTTTTTATGGCTGACTAATATTCTGTTGTGTGTGTGTGTGTATGTGTATTCTGTGTGTGTTTGTGTATATACATGTGTGTGTATATATATATATATGTGTGTGTGTGTGTATATATATATATATATATATATGTATATATATAGTATATTTTCTTTATCTATTTCTCCATCGTTGGACACTTAGGTTGTTTCTTATCTTGGCTATCGTAAGTAATCCTGCATATATCTTCTTGAATTAGCATTTTTGTTTTCTTCAGACAAATAACCAGAAGTGAAATTGCTGGATCATAAGGTGAATCTATTTTTATGAGGAAGCCCCATATTTTTTCCCATAGGGTTTGCACCAATTTACATTTCCATCAACAGTATATTTAAAAAGAATAATGAGATTCAGTATGTCTTTGGCACTCTAGTTTCTTATACATATTATTGAGTTTATACTCACACATACACACATAATCACACAAATCTCTAAGTTTACTACTTATATTATCTGTGTTATAGATATAGATGAGGTTATTAATGAAGAGAGTTCATGTAACTTTTATTATTCCAAACCTGAAGAGAAGCTAATTTATACACTTAGGTTTCTTTTTTTATAATGGAGCATAATGGAATGGCTCTGAGAAAGAAATGAGAGCAATAGGGAGTGACCAAGGGGAATATCTGTTTCTAGCATAAGCAGAGACTGTAGGGTTACCCAGTGAATTGAATAATCCTTGAGTATTCCCCTTTGGGAATTAAACAAACCTCCAAGGAGTGTGGATCCTAGTGTCGGTCAACTAGGAACTTCTCAGGAAAGGTAAGACAGTTCAAGTATTCTATTAAAGTTTGTATATTTCTCCAGTTGCTATAATACTCTGACCTTCACTTAGGCTATAAGAAGATAGACAATATGGGGCACCTGGGTGGATCATTTGGTTAAGTGTCCAACTCTCGGTTTTGGTTCAGGGAATGATCTCAAGGTCATGAGATCTAGCCCCATGTTGGGCTCTGTGCTCAGTGGGAGTCTGCTTGAGATTCTCTCTCTCTCCCTCTCTCAGCCCTTCCCCATCATTCCCTCTCTTTCTTTGTCTCTCTCTCTCTCAAATAAATAACTCTTATGAAAAAAAAGATAGACAATTTGAAATACCCAGCTCCAAAATTTAGCTTAAAGGGCTAAGATGTAGATAGCTCTACAAGCAAGGCAATAATTTATTCACTTAAGATCTTGGATGCAAACACAAGAAATTTCCCATATGGATCAAAACAGATGTCTGAACAGTTTCTGAGGAGAGCCTGATAAGAAGAAATTACATTGTTTGCGTATAACACCCAGTGCTCCATTCAACAATGAATCATGGAACACTACATCAAAAACTAATGATGTAATGTATGATGATTAACATAATAAAATAAAATAAATAAAATTAAATAAAATAAAAGCCAAAAAAAAAAAAAAAAGAAATTACATTGAACAGTCAAAATACACCAACTAGAGAGAGGAGAAGAGAAATAAAAGTAGAATATAAAAAATATAAAGATTCCAAGCTCGCAAATAAGAAAACAGACAAAGGGAAATTACCACAGTTGTTTCATTTAATAGAACTACCTGTTAAAATAGTTAAATAGTTCCAGGTTCATGGTGTTCTTTGGCTCAGGCAGAAGGTAATGCAAATCCTTTCTAGAGAAAAGTAACTCTAAATTTAGCCCTAAAGTTTTTCATAAATAAAGATCAATGAAATATGACCCCCTAGCCCTCAAGAAAAAGCTGCCAGAATTAAGAGGTGGTTAAAAAAAAAAAAAAAAAGATTCAAAGGTTTTAGGTACCAATCTCAAAGACCTTTAGATACAGGAATAACTGAGATAGTATATAAAATTTCCACTTTCAGTAGGCAACTAGAAATAAAAAATAATCTAGGAGACAAGACCACATGGGTAACAATGATTTTTATTTTTCTGGAAAATATCCAGGATTAAAAGAAAAAGCATAAGAAATAAATGCTCCCCAAACAAACAAACAAAACAAAACAAGTATAGGTGGGGCAGAGTATAGTGTTGCTGAAATAAAGGGAGAAATTTCAAGAGGCAAGGCACAGTCAACTGTGTCATGCAACAGGAAGTCAAGAATACAGAAAAGCCCCTGGATTTAATATTGAAGTCAATTTAACCTTACTCCCTTCTCTGAAATTTGCAGATTCCTGTGTTTGCAAACAAAATCAGCTACTGAGGAAAGTATGGGGGCAGGGAATTTGATTTTCCTCTTCAAGTCTTGATAGCAAAAAAAGCCATGAAAAGACACATGAAACATTACTCAAATGAATATCATTTCAAGTCACTAGAGGAAATTTTGGTTGTTATTTATTTTAAGCATCATATTGCTTTGCTTTGTAAACGTGATTTTTCTCAGTTTGTCCTATAACCTCTTTTGGAGGCCAGTGGTTTTGCTTGTTTGTTTGTTTTTGTTTTGTTTTGTTTTGTTTTGTTTTAGTTCTCAAAGGATGGTTTTGACTCTATGCATTGCTCATAGCCAGAGCAGTTACCATGGCAACCAGAGACTGTCAACACAGAAGACTTCCTTTTTTAGAAGTCCATTTAATTCAGAAAGTAAATTCTCTAGTTTCTGAAGATAATTTTCATTGCTTTCCTATTACTGACTTTTCTTAACTTTTTTGATCCACATTGTGCCTGAAAATCTTTTATCTCAAAACTCTTGAAATGAAAGAGTTATGTTAGGTTGGATGCAAACTTTTCCAAAACTAAAAGGAGAGTGACTATGAAAAGTCAACTTAAAGATCATTAAGCCACCTACAGAATAGGTGCTCCTCAGAGGAACCAGAAGATAGTTTTATGTGGTTCATTCTAATGAAAATTGCCAATCTATTACTTTTGAATGTAATTTCTGGAATATGAATGAATACTAAATATCGAAAGTGAATCACGTTTGAAATATTAAGAACACTTTGTAGAGAATTATTAAGTGAATAAATTATTGCCTTGCTTGTAGAGCTATCTAAATCAATCTCCAGGACTAAACCAAAACCTTCTGTCATATTTCTAAGCAAGAGATTCAGGAGATAAAATGATAGCTTTAATTGACTATTATGACAAAAGAATTCATCTCAAAAAAGAACCATAGACTTCTCTGGCACTTACATTTTCTTATACTCTCTTTCCAACTATTTGTTCTTTCAGCATTTGCGATTGAAACTATGTTTTAATACCTATTGAAAAAAATAAAAGCTCCCACATCAAGTGAATGAATCAGTATCCCTAATTACTCATATATGGCAATAGTACCTCTGAGTTATTATTTTTTTCCTTTCAACACAGAATTTTTGTGGAAGAAAGAAGCATATTTTTAAATGGACAATGGACTCTACCATGAGTTACTTGAAATCCTGTATCTGTCCTCTGTGTAAACATGATTCAGATAAATGAATTTAATTAAAGATTTGAAATACAAAAAAAAAAAAAGTACACTTATTCTAATGAGCACTAAATAATGTGTAGACTTATCAAATCATTATATTGTATACCTGAAACTAATAAACACTGTATGTTAATTATACTTCAATAAAAAATGTCAGAGATCTATAATCATACATCATTTTTAATATCTAAGCAGCTTACACTCAGCTTACATAAATTGTGTGCTCTAGAGAAAATTCAAGATGATGAGAAGTAATGCATTTCTTTCATAAGGGAAGAAAAAAGAGAATGTAAGAGAAAGTTAATTGTGAATTGAGAAATGGTGAAGGAAAGTCTACCTCTCCATTATTGATGTGTTGTCATGGGTGGACCAAGTTTAGTAAAAAGTGTACCTGTAGGTTGAGTTTCTATAGACTGATTTCCTTTAAGCCATCTGTGTAAATACTACATACTCCTTGAAACATTTTTGCAAACCCCTGGTGTTGCCCATACTTGAATTTGAAAACCATAAACAGCAAATAATTTGGGCAGCAAATAATTCCAAGAGAAAGTTAATAAAAGGAAGACTTGAAGTCTCTGAGGGATTAGCCAAAAAAACTTTGGGTTGAGGGATGAGTAACTTATTAGACAGTGGAGATTGCATTTGCAAGTCTAGCAATTGGGTGAAAACTGAACTGTAAGAAGGAAGTGTAAGAAGTCCCATGTCATCAGAGATAGAATATTGCACTGAATAATGTAACAAGCAAAGTATATGGAGATCAGATGATAATGAGCTCTATATGTCAAGCTGTGATATATACATGATTTAGGCTGAAGACAATGGTGAGCTATTAAAAGGTTTTTAACAGAGGAAATAGTTATGTGTTTTCATCTGTTAACTTTAAGCTTGTTTAGGGGCAATAAAGAAAATACATACCAGTTAATATGGGGAGACACCTTAGCAGGTGCTTGGGGTCACCAAGGAGGAAATGATGTTTACTTGAAATGAGTTGATGGCAAAGAAATTGGAGAGAAACAATCAAATTTGAGAGATATTAAGAATATAAAATTGAGGGGCGCCTGGATGGCTCAGTTGGTTAAGCGACTGCCTTCGGCTCAGGTCACGATCCTGGAGTCCCGGGATCAAGTCCCGCATCGGGCTCCCTGCTCGGCAGGGAGTTTGCTTCTCCCTCTGACCCTCCTCCCTCTCATGCTCTCTGTCTCTCATTCTCTCTCTCTCAAATAAATAAATAAAATCTTTAAAAAACAAAACAAAACAAAAAAAAGAATATAAAATTGACCAAACTGAAAAATAATTTTGAAGGGAGAGGAAAAGTCTATTTTTGTCACTATTGAGAAATTAGAATGAAAGCAGATTATGGAGTTTGGGGATGCAAATCGATTGAATGGTGATTCTGTTCCCTAGGTATTTGGAAACATTTGAAACTTAAGCAGTAAGAGTAACAATAGAAATGACATTTTAAGAGCATTAATATTATTGGAATATGCAATTAAAATTGAACTAGAAGAATGCATGAGGAAGTGAGCATATTTTTAAGTGGTACTAGCCTGAACTATGGTAGGTGAAGGGAAGGAAAAGGGGAATTTGAATTCAAGAGGTGTTACACATCACTAGCCATCAGGGAAATACAAATCAAAACCACAATGAGATATCATCTTACACGAGATAGAGTGGCAAAAATTAATAAGATAGGAAACAACAAGTATTGGTAAGGATGTGGAGGAAGGGGAACCACTGTTGGTGGGGATGCAAACTGGTACAGCCACTCTGGAAAACAGTATGGAGGTTCCTCATGACCTTAAAAATAGAGCTACCCTAAGACCCAGCAATTGCACTACTAGGTATTTACCCCAAAAATACAGATGTAGTGAAAAGAAAAGCCACATGCACCCCTATGTTCATAGCAGCAATGTCCACAATAGCCAAACTGTGGAAGGAACTGAGATGCCCTTCAACAGATGAATGAATAAAGAAGATGTGGTTCGTATATGCAATGGAATATTACTCAGCCATCAGAAAGGATGAATATCCGCCATTTGCATTGACATGGGTGGAACTGAAGAGGATTATGCTAAGTAAAATCAGTCAGGCAGAGAAAGACAATTATCATACGGTTTCATTCATATGTGGAACATAAGGAATAGCACAGAGGACCACAGGGGAAGGGAGGGAAAACTGAATGGGAAGAAATCAGAGAAGGAGATAAACCATGAAAGACTCTGGACTCTGGGAAGCAAACTGAGGGTTACAGAATGGAGGGCCATAGGGGTGACGGGGTAACCAGGTGATGGGTATTAAGAAGGGCACGTGTGGTAATGAGCACTGGATGATATATGCAACTAATGAATCATTGAACATTATATCAAAAACCAATGATGTACTATATGTTGGCTAATTGAACATAATAAAAAAAGTTGTTACAAAATAAAGCATGAAATAATATGGTGAATCTAAATCTTCAGCAATTTTTTTTTTCTATCCTAATTATGTGCTGGTCACTGTGTTCAGACAGAATAACGAACAAGAAAAAATCTCTACCCTAACTGAACTTTAAGGTCTAGTAGAGAATAAAACAATGAAATATATGTGTGGATATACTTAACAATGGTGATGTGTCTTAGAAAAGAAGTATTAATAAAGTTCTCATAAGAATTGATAACAAAAAGACATAAAAATTTTGGAGATGTGAGAAGGGTAATTAAGAAAGTTAAATAATGAGATACATGGAGTGAGATATGGGCTCAAAATTGTCTTAAATCATAAAAAAAGGAGGGGATCTTTTTTTTTTTTTTAAAGATTTTATTTATTTATTTGACAGAGAGAGACACAGCGAGAGAGGGAACACAAGCAGGGGGAGTGGGAGAGGGAGAAGCAGGCTTCCTGCTGAGCAGGGAGCCCGATGCGGGGCTCAATCCCAGGACCCCGGGATCATGACCTGAGCCGAAGGCAGACGCTTAACCAACTGAGCCACCCAGGTGCCCCAAAAAGGAGGGGATCTTAACAGAAAGAGGGGAATTAGAAAAGGTGGTTATTTTAAAGGAAAAAGTGGTGGATTTATTTTTGTTCTGTAATGAAGTGGTATTAGTGCATCAAAGTAGAAATATTTATTAGACAGTTGGATATATGGAAGAAAAGCTTAAAAACAGTTCAGTTATATTCCAAATTAAAAGACGTGGTGCAAAACTAGAATATGCAAAATCTCAGGAAAAATATGAAACTTTTAGTGTAAAGCAATGAAAATTACTTTAAAAATGAATTTACAGGGCACCTGGGTGGCTCAGTTGGTTAAGCGACTGCCTTCGGCTCAGGTCATGATCCCGGAGTCCCAGGATCGAGTCCCACATCGGGCTCCCTGCTCAGCGGGGAGTCTGCTTCTGCCTCTAACCTTCCCCCCTCTCCTGCTCTCTCTCACTCACTCTCTCTCCAATAAATAAATAAAATCTTAAAAAAAATGAATTTACAGTAAAATACATATTTTGTAGTAGAAAGTGCATCTTACATGAACTTTTGAGAAGTATCATTTCTTTGTATTAAGTCTTCAGATATTCAATTCTCCCTTCCACTCTTTCAGGAAAAATGTAATTGCTATCTTCACACATTAGGGATTTTTTAATAAACAAAAACATGAGGAACACTAAAATTAAGAATTATTTTTTAAAGCTTAAACTCTAAATCAGGAGATTCGATAAGTTGAAAATATTTTGAAAAAAAAAAAAAGAGTTACAAGGTAAAGTAAAAGATATCTACTTCTGGCCAAAATGTAGTAACTGTAGTAACTTATAAAGAGAAACAATTACCAGAAACAACTAAAAAGCTGTATAAAATATATAAACCAATGGATTTAAGGTACTGAACTCCAAATAACCTAGAATGGTGAGTTCCAAAAACAGGAAACCTGGAATTCTCATACTGTGCTCCTGGAACTGCAGAGTGATAGAAGTTTGTATTATGTTCAGTGAGAAAATGGTGAAGAAAGAATAGCAAGGAAAACAGTGAAGATTTCCTTTTCCATTTTTTTTTTTTTCATATTTGCAAACTACTCCGCAAGATAATTTCAAGAGAAACATCTTTAGTTCTTTAACTGACATGAATAAGCATTATATTGATGTACCCTGAAAGAAACACTAACTCACCAAGTTTTCACTACTGTAGGTTGATTCTTACTAGCCCCAACTAGTACTGTGATCAACAAATCATAAATATTTGAAGTTTCCTCTCCTTTTTGAAGAACAAAATTGTAAAAATGTCATTGTTACTTGGTGAAGAGAAGACTAGAGTTCATGTCTTCCAAGGAAACTCAGTAATGCTGAATATGCCCATCCCCTTGCTGCTACCTGAAACATAATTATCACTTACTGCCTGATACTTCATTAATGAAACATTGATTTGAAAACTGAGACTGCAGGAACATGGAAAGAAATTCCAAACAGAAAATGCATTTAGAAGAATGAATGAGGAATCTGGCTTTCAGCGAAGAATTAGACTCATTATACTTAAAAAGAAGTCTGATAGTCCATCTAGTACATTATATAATAAGCATAGAGTACCCAAGACAGTATCAATCCTTCATAGCTATAAAGAAAAAAAATAGTATTTAATATATTATAGTTTGCTTTGCATGATTTATAATATTTGCTTGAGTAGAAGTACTTAGGACATCTGAAATGAAAGATGTAAACTTATTTGGGATATTACAAATTAAATTTTATCCTGTAAATAAATCCAAATGTTTAAAGACAGAATAATCAAGGAAGTAATTTTATACTCTCTATTCAGAACCTGGCCTTATTATAAATGTAACTATATACTTTAAACATCAGTTTTTAAATAAAAGTAGATTTATTGATTTTTCTGAACATAAAAATGATTCTGCCCACTAAAAGGCCATAATAAAAAGTAAAACTGCAATGTACCCCCAAATTATAATATCATGATGAACATGGTGTAATTTTAATGCTCTCTTTACTAATTTCTTTAACCAGGCTTGTAATTTTCCTCTACAGTATAGCAGAGAGATGCAGCTGTTGAAAGAAGGCTTGGAGAAAACATTGTGGCTTAACTGGCAGAAGTGCCGTAAGCATTCCTTGGACTCTATTAGTGATTTCTGTGTTCAGCATATATATTTGGGGAGTATAATATTCAGCCTTAAAGCATAATCACAAATTTTTCTGAAGTGTGCTCATTTTATAAAACTAAACAGCTATTCCATCTGAGGGAATTGGGGATAAATGAGCACATTTCTGCATTGGAAGTAGTTGATATAGTCCTAGATATTCATCTTTTCTGAAGAGACAGCTGATTTTCATTTTTAAATCACAAATCTACTCATCAAACATTTCCATTGATGGTCTTCTTTCAAGGTATTCAACATGAACACATGACAGATTAGCAAGTAGATTAAATATATTTATAGGTCAAGGTGAGAAAAAGAACCTGTGTTCTTTATATATTGTGGCAATGGCTTCTTGGTCCCTTGAAATATAGCAGAAAAGAAGGCTGTTTCTTTAGGTTATAAGCACTGAAATCCAATCATACACTCTTGAGGTTTTTATACCCTTGAACAAAGTTTATTTATATACTTTTACTATTACTAACCTATAGGTTTGATATGGAAATTGAAACTATAGAAATTTGGATTTATGTGAGAAAGCTGGATTAAAATATGGAATGGTTTTCCTCCCGAAACAAATAGTAACCTATGGGAAATATGTCAAAATATTTGTTTAAAAATAATTAGATCAATTATTACTACTGGAGATTGGTTACTAACTCATTTTACCTCAAAAGTCACAACTCCTAGATGACCATGTGGACAGCAATGACCTTGACAGCTGTAGTAATTTACTATTTCATTATGGTAAAATTTGCATTCAGAGTTTTGCTTCAAATTTTTTTTTACATTTTATTTTTTTATTATGTCACCATACATTACATCATTAGTTTTTGATATAGTGTTCCATGATTCATTGTTGTTATTGCTTTAATTTATTTGGAATATTTGGAAATAAACACAGAGCCATGATTTAGATACTCAAATGTTTGTTAGAAGTTCTTGAAAATAAATCATAATACTGTTTGAGGAACAAAAAACATGCAGAAAAATGTAGGCAAGAGAAAAGAAATATGATGTACATTACATAAGACAAGTTAAGGCTTTTAGTAAACTACAGAGAAGTCTTATCCAAAAGTAGTGAATCTGCGGGTCAAGTTAAAATCTAGCTCATAGATACTTTGTTTCCTTGTTTGCTTTTCTCCTCACAGCTGGTCTGTGTTCTTCAGTTGATGTAGGTTCCTCAGCTCCTTTTTGTCTCTTCAACACTGTAGTGAACTAACATTGCCTTTTATTGTGCTTAAATTGCTGTTTTTGCCTTTTAGTGTGCTTAAATAGTTGTTTTTACCTAAAGAAAAATTGTTTTTCAAAAAAAAAAAAAAAAGAAAGAAGAAACTATTTATCTAAGCCTATGAGAGACTACAATGATACTGAACACATTAAGGTCTTCCTATGCAGTATATATTTTAATATTTACATATTAAATTATACATATATTTAATCTATTAATTTTATTATATTTAACTTCTGAGTTCCAAGTAATGTATTAGTCCATTGTTTCTAGAATTTAAGCCTCTTGCATTGTATCCTTCCACAGATTCCATTCTGTTGTGTTAAATGCTATGTGACTAGTTTCTAGAATATTGCTTGGTACATAGCAGAAAATCATCACATTTTTATTAAATAAAAGAGTTATTTTGGTGGACCACCACTTCTGGAGGTTTCTGGATTTTTATTGTCCTGAAATTCACTTTACCTCTTTCATATGTTTGACATCCTTTTTTCAGAACTCCATGTTGTATTCTTTCTTGGTGTGGTCATCTTTCTTTCACTTGAGTATGGTTTCTTCTTATATAGCTTCTTGAGAAAAACTGCAAAGTGAGGTAATTTTTTTTTTTTTATTAGAGCAGGCTTGGCTATCCTGAAATAAAAAACAAATCTAAATCCTTAAATCTTATAATATCACAATAAAAGTTTATTGTCCCTGCCGCACTCTAACCCATGAAGAGGCTGGGAGAAATTCAGCGTTCTGTTCTAAACAGTCATTAAAGAACTGACGCTCCCTCTGATTATGCCAGTGCAATTACGGTCTTCAAAACCACTCACTGTTCAAGGGAAAGAGAGATCTTGGCTGATCACAAAAGGACTTTTTATTTATTTTTTAACACAGGGATTTTATATCTAGGCAAGGAAGTGATATGCACATCATTGCCAGCATATTTGATTGGCCAGAACCCACTACACCTGAAAAAAAATGAATATGTCTGCTGAACATACAGCATTATCTATGCCACCACTCAGCTCTCTGACAATATCTTTATTCTTCTCACACTTGATGAATAGTTTGATTAAGAATTGAATTTTAATTTAGAAATACTTTTTCCTCCCTATTTTGAAGGTTACTCCATTCTTCTGTCAGCTGTAGTGTCTTTCTTAAGTTTAACCCTTGTTTGTGAACTGTTTGACCTTGCATTTTTCCCCCAAAGCTTTTTGTAATATTTTTAGCTTTTATTCCAAAATTTCATGAGGATATGCCTAGTGTGAGTGAGATTTATTTATTTTTTATTTTTTATTTTTATTTTATTTTTTTAAGTGTGCATTTTTTTTATTCTTATGTTAATCCCCATACATTACATCATTAGTTTTAGATGTAGTGCTCCATGATTGATTGTTTGTGCATAACACCCAGTGCTCCATGCAGAACGTGCCCTCTTTAATACCCATCACCAGGCTAACCCATCCTCCCACCCCCCTCCCCTCTAGAACCCTCAGTTTGTTTTTCAGAGTCCATCATCTCTCATGGTTCGACTACCCCTCCAATTTCCTCCCCTTCATTCTTCCCTTCCTGCTACCTTCTTCTTCTGCTTCTTTTTTTTTTTCTTAACATATATTGCATTATTTGTTTCAGAGGTACAGATCTGAGATTCAACAGTCTTGCACAATTCACAGTGCTTACCAGAGCACATACCCTCCACAGTGTCTATCACCCAGTCACCCCATCCCTCCCACCCCACCTCCCACTCCAGCAACCCTCAGTTTGTTTCCTGCGATTAAGAATTCCTCATATCAGTGAGGTCATATCATACATGTCTTTCTCTGTTTGACTTATTTCACTCAACGTAATACCCTCCAGTTCCATCCACGTCGTTGCAAATGGCAAGATCTCATTCCTTTTGATGGCTGCATAATATTCCATTGTATATATATACCACTTCTTCTTTATCCACTCATCTGTCGATGGACATCTTGGCTCTTTCCACAGTTTGGCTATTGTGGACATTGCTGTTATAAACATCGTGGTGCACGTACCCTTTCAGATCTCTACTTTTGTACCTTTGGGATAAATACCCAGTAGTGCAATAGCTGGACCATATGGTAGCTCTATTTTCAACTTTTTGAGGAACCTCCATACTGTTTTCCAGAGTGGCTGCACCAGCTTGCATTCCCACCAACAGTGTAGGAGGGTTCCCCTTTCTACGCATCCCCGCCAACATCTGTCGTTTCCTGACTTGTTAATTTTAGCCATTCTGACTGGTGTGAGGTGGTATCTCATTGAGGTTTTGATTTGGATTTCCCTGATGCCGAGCGATGTTGAGCACTTTTTCATGTGTCTGTTGGCCATTTGGATGTCTTTGGAAAAATGTCTGTTCATGTCTTCTGCCCATTTCTTGATTGGATTCTTTGTTCTTTGGGTGTTGAGTTTGATGAGTTCTTTATAGATTTTGGATACCAGCCCTTTATTTGATATGTCATTTGCAAATATCTTCTCCCATTTTGTCAGTTGTCTTTTGGTTTTGTGGACTGTTTGCTTTGCAAAAGCTTTTTATCTTGATGAAGTCCCAATAGTTCATTTTTGCCCTTGCTTCCCTTGCCTTTGGCGATGTTTCTAGGAAGAAGTTGCTTCGGCTGAGGTCGAAGAGGTTGCAGCCTGTCTTCTCCTTTAGGATGTTGATGGACTCCTGTCTCACATTGAGGTCTTTCAACCATTTGGAGTCTATTTGTGTGTGTCGTGTAAGGAAATGGTCCAGTTTCATTCTTCTGCATGTGGCTATCCAATTTTCCCAATGCCATTTGTTGAAGAGACTGTCTTTTTTCCACTGTATATTCTTTCCTGCTTTGTCAAAGATGAGTTGACCATAGAGTTGAGGGTCCATTTCTGGGCTCTCTATTCTGTACCATTGATCTATGTGTCTCTTTTTGTGCCAGTACCATACTGTCTGGATGATGACAGCTCTGTAATAGAGCTGGAAGTCCAGAACTGTGATGCCGCCAGCTTTGCTTTTCTTTTTCAACATTCCTCTGGCTATGCGGGATCTTTTCTGGTTCCATACAAATTTTAGGATGATTTGTTCCATTTCTTTGAAAAAAGTGGATGGTATATTGATGGGAAATGCATTGAATGTGTAGATTGCTCTAGGTAGCATTGACATCTTCACAATATTTGTTCTTCCAATCCATGAGCATAGAACGTTTTTCCATTTCTTTGTGTCTTCCTCCATTTCTTTCATGAGTATTTTATAGTTTTCTGAGTACAGATCCTTTGCCTCTTTCGTTAAATTTATTCCTAGGTATCTTATGGTTTTGGGTGCGATTGTAAATGGGATCGACTCCTTAATTGCTCTTTCTTCTGTCTTGTTGTTGGTGTATAGGAATGCCACTGACTTCTGTGCATTGATTTTATATCCTGCCACTTTACTGAATTCCTGTATGAGTTCTAGCAGTTTTGGGGTGGAGTCTTTGGGGTTTTCCACATAAAGTATCATATCATCTGCAAAGAGTGAGAGTTTGAATTCTTCTTTGCCGATTTAGATGCCTTTGATTTCTTTTTGTTGTCTGATTGCTGTGGCTAGGACTTCCAATACTATGTTGAATAGCAGTGGTGATAGTGGGCATCCCCGCCACATTCCTGACCTTTGGGGGAAGGCTCTCAGTTTTTCCCCATTGAGAATGATATTTGCTGTAGGTTTTTCATAGATGGCTTTTATGATATTGGGCTATGCATCCTCTATCCCTATACTCTGAACAGTTTTGATCAAGAAAGGATGCTGTACTTTGTCAAATGCTTTTTCTGCATCTATTGAGAGGATCATATGATTCTTGTTCTTTCTTTTGTTAATGTATTGTATCACATTGATTGATTTGAGGATGTTGAAGCAACCTTGCAGCCCAGGGATAAATCCCACTTGGTCGGGGTGAATAATCCTTTTAATGTACTGTTGGATCCTACTGGCTAGTATTTTGGTGAAAATTTTTGCATCCATGTTCACCAGGGATATTGGTCTGTAATTCTCCTTTTTGATGGGGTCTTTGTCTGGTTTTGGGATCAAGGTAATGGTGGCCTCATAAAATGAGTTTGGAAGTTTTCCTTCCGTTTCTATTTTTTGGAACAGTTGCAGAAGAATAGGTATTGATTTTTCTTGAAATGTTTGGTAGAATTCCCCTGGGAAGCCCTCTGGCCCTGGGCTTTTGTTTTTTGGGAGATTTTTGATGACTGCTTCAATTTCCTTAGTGGTTATAGGTCTGTTCAGGTTTTCTATTTCTTCCTCATTAAGTTTTGGTAGTTGATACATCTCTAGGAATGCATTCATTTCTTCCAGGTTATCTAATTTGCTGGCATAGAGTTGCTCATAATATGGTCTTAGAATTGTTTGTATTTCTTTGGTGTTGGTTGTGATCTCTCCTCTTTCATTCATGATTTTGTTGATTTGGGTCATTTCTCTTCTCTTTTTGATAAGTCTGGCCAGGGGTTTATCAATCTTGTTAATTCTTTCAAAGAACCAGCTCCTAGTTTCGTTGATCTGTTCTACTGTTCTTTTACTTTCTCTTTCATTGATTTCTGCTCTGATCTTTATGATTTCTCTTCTCCTGCTGGGTTTAGGCTTTCTTTGCTGTTCTTTGTCCAGCTCCTTTAGGTGGAGGGTTAGGTTGTGTACTTGAGACCTTTCTTGTTTCTTGAAAAAGGCTTGTATTGCTATATACTTTCCCCTTAGGAATACCTTTGCTGCATCCCAAAGATTTTGAATAGTTGTGTTTTCATTTTCATTGGTTTCCATGTATTTTTTTAATTCTTTAATTTCCTGTTTGACCCATTCATTCTTCAGTAGGATGCTCTTTAGCCTCCATGTATTTGAGTTCTTTCCGACTTTCCTCTTGGGATTGAGTTCTACTTTCAAAGCATTGTGGTCTGAAAATAGGCAGGGAATGATCCCAATCTTTTGGTACCGGTTGAGACCTGATTTATGACCTACGATGTGATCTATTCTGGAGAATGTTCCATGGGCACTAGAGAAGAATGTGTACTCCGTTGCTTTGGAATAGAATTGTCTGAATATGTCTGTGAAGTTCATTTGGTCCAGTGTGTCATTTAAAGTCTTTATTTCCTTGTTAATCTTTTGCTTAGATGATCTGTCCATTTCAGTGAGGGGGGTGTTAAAGTCCCCCATTATTATTGTATTATTGTCGATTTGTTTCTTTGCTTTTGTTATTAATTGGCTTATATAATTGGCTGCTCCCATGTTACGGGCATAGATATTTACAACTGTTAGATCTTCTTGTTGGATAGATCCTTTAAGTAGGATATAGTGTCCTTCCTTTCTAATCTCTTATTACAGTCTTTGGTTTAAAATCTAATTTGTCTGATATAAGGATTGCCACCCCAGCTTTCTTTTGGTGTCCATTAGCATGGTAAATGGTTTTCCACCCCCTCACTTTCAATCTGGGGGTGTCTTTGGTTCTAAAATGAGTCTCTTGCAGACAGCATATCGATGGGTCTTGTTTTTTAATCCAGTCTGATAGCCTGTGTCTTTTGATTGGGGCATTTAGCCCATTTACATTCAGGGTAACTATTGAAAGATAGGAATTTAGTGCCATTGTATTGCCTGTAAGGTGACTGTTACTGTATATTGTCTGTGTTCCTTTCTGGTCTATGTTGCTTTTAGGCTCTCTCTTTGCTTAGAGGACCCCTTTCAGGATTTCTTGTAGGGCTGGTTTTGTGTTTGCAAATTCCTTTAGTTTTTGTTTGTCCTGGAAGCTTTTTATCTCTCCTTCAATTTTCAATGACAGCCTAGCTGGATAGAGTATTCTTGGCTGCATATTTTTCTCATTTAGTGCTCTGAATATATCCTGCCAGTCCTTTCTGGCCTGCCAGGTCTCTGTGGATAGGTCTGTTGCCAGTCTAATGTTTCTACCATTATAGGTTACAGATCTCTTCTCCCGAGCTGCTTTCAGGATTTTCTCTTTGTCTATGAGACTCGTAAGTTTTACTATTAGATGTTGAGGTGTTGACCTATTCTTACTGATTTTGAGAGGGGTTCTCTGTGCTTTCTGGATTTTCATGCCTGTTTCCTTCCCCAAATTAGGGAAGTTCTCTGCTATAATTTGCTCCATTATACCTTCTGCTCCTCTCTCTCTTTCTTCTTCTTCTGGGATCCCAATTATTCTAATGTTGTTTCGTCTTATGGTATCGCTTATCTCTCGAATTCTGCCCTCGTGATCCAGTAGTTGTTTCTCTCTTTTTCTCAGCTTTTTTATTTTCCATCATTTGGTCTTCTATATCACTGATTCTTTCTTCTGCCTCATTTATCCTAGCAGTTAGCGCCCCCATATTTGATTGCACCTCATTAATAGCCTTTTTGATTTCTACTTGGTTAGATTTTGGTTAGAAGTAAAAGAACTTCTCCAGAAAGGGTTTCTCTAATAACTTCCATATTTTTTTCAAGCCCAGCTAGTATCTTTAAAGTGATGATTCTGAACTCTGGATCTGTCATCGTACCAATGTCCGTATTGAGTAGGTCCCTGGCAGTTGGTACTACCTCTTGTTCTTTTTGTTGAGGTGATTTTTTCTGTCTTGTCATTTTGTGCAGAGGAGAATAGATTAATGAGAGAACAAAATGCTAGCAGAGTAACAATGTCCCCAGAAAGTATACTCTAAACAAATCAGAAAAGACCTGAAGCAGTGGGAAAAGAAAGGGAAAGAGAGAAAAAGAAAAAGATAAAGAAAAAAAAAAGAAAAAGATAAAGATAAAAACAAACAAAAACAAACAAAACAAAACAACAACCACAACAAAAAACAGAATGTGATCAAATATGATCAGGCTGGTATATAGATCAGTGCCACACACTAGATTTTGGGTGTATTTTGGTCTGTTAGAAGAAAGTGCCTCCCAAAATTTTAAAGAAAGAAAAACTTATATATGTACAAAAATAAGGGTTGATATGATGAAGGGATGGAATATGACTGTAAAGATGAAAATTATAAAAAATTTTATAAAAGGAGTTGATAAGAAGTTGTTTGAAAAAAGAAAGAAGAGGATTTTAAAAAAGAAAAAAGAAAAAAAAGGGAGAGAATGTGATCAGGTAGGGGAGTGGAAAAAACCATATACTAGACATTTAGGGTATATTTTGATCTGTTAGAAGAAACTATCTCAAAATTTTAAAGAGAGAACAACTTATATAAATATGCCAAAAATACGGGTAACTACTATGAAGGGATAGAATATGACTCTAAAAATGAAAAATAAAAATGTTTTTTAAAAAAGGGATTGATAAGATGTTGGTTGAAAAAGGGAAAAAGAAAAATTCAAAAAAAAAAAAAAAGAAAAAAGTAAAAAGTAAAAAAGACAGTTAAAAAAAAAAGCTTAACCTTGAAAGACTAAGGAATCATGGTAAAAAAGCCTTGAATTCTATGTGCAGTGTTCCCCTAGCGCTGGAGTTCTGCTGTTCTCATTGATCGGTAAACTTGGTCTTGGCTGGCTGTTCTCACTGATCTTCTGGGGGAGAGGCCTGTTGCCGTGGTTCCCAAATGTCTTTGCCGGAGTTGGAAGTGCCCCGCCCTTGCCCGGTCCGGGCTAAGTAATCTGCTCGGGTTGCTCTCCAGAGCTTTTGTTCCCTGCGAGCTTTCCGTACAGCTTTGGAGGTGGAGAGTGAAGATGGCGGCTACCCAATCTCCGCCCAGGAGGAGCCGAAAACTCAGGGCCCCACTCCTCAGTGAGCCTCTCCAGAAAAGCCGTCAGTCACTCCCGTCTCCCTGGTCTCCGGCCGCACTCCGTGCTCACCCGGCCTGTGACCGCGCGTTTCTATCTCTGGCACCCGACCCCGGGTGGAGTCTCCAAACCCAGCAGATCCCTGCGGTGCACTCCCGCGCGGCTCCTCCCGGGGAAGGAAGGTGAGTCTCCCTGGATCTGCCGCTTGTTGGGTCCCTGCTGGAGGAGCAGAGGCCCGACTGTGCCGCGGATCACTGTTTATGGCAACCCCAAGCTGAGAGCCCGTTCCTGGGCTCCACCTCTGCAGCCGGCTTCCCTGCTCCGTTACCTGGGAGCTCTGCCACACTCAGGCACCCCCGGTCTTTCTGTGACCCCGAGGGTCCTGAGACCACACTGTCCCGGAGGGTTCCACCCCCCGCTTAGCCACCAGAGTGACGTCCCTCAGCGGAGCAGACTTTTAAAAGTTCCGAGTTTGTGCTCCATGGTTCTATCACTTGCGAGAAGTGGCCGATGGAGGCCCCTCTCCTGCCATCTATCCCCCCAATATCGCCTTGGATTTACTTCTCTGCACATCCTACCTTCCAGAAAGTAGTCGCTTTTCTGATGACAGAGTTGTTGCTCTTCTTTTCTTCGATCTCCTGTTGAGTTCGTAGGTCTTCAGAATGATTTGATCTCTATCCAGCTGAATTCCTGAGAGGAGATGAAATCCAGGTCTCCTCTCCTCAACCATCTTGCTCCCCAGTTTTAATTTATTATAAAAGGAGCTCTGTGGACAATTCTGCATTCTGGGAAGACATTATTTCTAGAAGTCTTTCTCATTTTTTCTTTTTATTCTTTGTTATTTTTGACTCTATCCATTGAGAATTAAGATACTGAACTGCTCAGTTCATGAAACAGTCTTATGGCTTACCCATGAGAAAACTCTCTTGTTTTTATTTTGTTATGTTTTCCTTCCACCTCCGTAACCTCCTCTGGCACCCACCCTAATGTATTTGATATACTTTTCTGTGTGTATGCATTCTTTGTGTTGTTAGGTTTGGAGTCAAGATTAGGGTTAGGGTTAGAGTTCAAATTTCATAACAAATATTATATCATGGAACTCATTTTTTTTAAATTATCTAAACCAAAATGTTGAATTTACAATTTATCTATTGCTTTGTTATTACCTGGCATTCAACTGCTAGATATTTCTCAGCATGCATTCATCATCTTCTAGTGATAACCACCTACGTTTACTCCATCTCCACAATACCAAAAGCAATGCATCGCTGAATATTTTTAGACATACCATTTTATGGACCTATTCAAGATTTTCTCTCTACTCTTCACTCAGGAGGCAATTAGTAGATTGTACACACATTTGAGTAAGCAGATTGAAGTAATTTAATTGAACATAAAGCTTCAATCTTGATACAATCATATCAAAATAATTTTGGTCCTATATTTGTGATTTTTCAGGTCTTGCAGTTATTTTTACCTGTAAAGATGTGATAAAAAATTTATCTTACATTTCTTACTTTTTTCTTTATAATTTAGTATAATTTAATTTATAATTTAGTTTTTAATTCATTTACATTTAGTATTTTAATCCATTTGGAGTTTTCCTTTATACATGGTGCAAGATTAAGATCCAATTTTATGTTTCTCCTAGAGTACTAGTTTTATGAGTAATGTCCTCTAAACAATATCTTATTTGATCCCTAATTTGTGATATGACCTTATCATGAATGTTTGATCCTTGCTCAAGTTCTTTTCTTATGTGTGCTGTTTAGTTAGTTCTCTCTTCAATGTAATTGATTTCTTTGTTCTTGTTCCAATACTGGTCTTTTCAATTTTTTTTCAGTTATTGTTGCTTTGTTACATATTCCTTTATTGATAAGGCAAGCCCTACAACCTCATCCCAACTTTATTCTTCTTTCTAAAAAAATTGATGTAGGTACTCATGGAACTTTTTATTCTTTCATGTAATTTTAGGATTAATATATCAAATTCCTCAAACATCTTGCCAAAAATTATAATTGGACTTGCACTGAATTTATTTGTTAATTTATGGAGAATTGATATTTTTGTAGTATTAACGTATCTTGTCCATGAGCAAAGTATATATTCCCATCTATTCAGGTATTTTTATGTTATTTTACATTTTACAGATTTTACATGTCTTTCTAGTCTCATTCCAAGGACAAGGCCAGTATGAGTGGTACACTTTGGGCAAAGGCAAAAATAGACTGCATTGTTGTGGACAATTTAAAAACAGTAGTAAGGCAAAAATAATGTGAGCTGCATTTTTTAATCACTATGAACTGGCAATTTAAACAGTGTCAGTGAGAGAATGTAATTGAAAATTATTAATTCTTTACTTTTTTCCCTGTTTTGCACTATAATATTTTCTTAGAGTGGATTTCCTTTAGCCATGCTTAGCATGCATATTCAGTAAACACCCTTCTCAGATACATTGATAACAAAAAATAGTATACATAATGATTAGTTCACTTTCTGGTATCTGATAAGCATCCATGCATCCATCCTGTGAGTCCTTGGTAGACATAGGTAGGATCCCCTGTTCCCATTATCTGAACCAATGGAATGTATGACATACTACAATGCCCAATATGAACTATGTACTAGAGCCCATACTGTCTCTTTCTTAACTGAAAATATTGTTTATGAGAACTTAAGTCCAATTAGAGAATGTAATGAATTGCCCCTAAATCCTCCTCCCCCCATTCTAAAAAAAAAAAAAAAGAAGAAAATCTATCTCTAAGTCAACACTGTGAACAGCAGTTTCCTCAAACATCCATAATTACTGGTTTATATGATGGATCGTTACCAAATATTACTTATATAGCCACAGCAATGTTTGCTTACCTTCCTTCCAGCTATATTCTTTCTATCTTCTGGGTTGTTTATTAATCTTACTTTATGTGAAAGTATGAATTTTCATCTTGTATTTTCAAAAATATTTTAGTGGAGATTTTTGAGAGGTTGAATTGAATGTTTATTGCTAGAAACCATTTCATATAAATATTTCATTGATATTTTTAAGAAAAATTTTTATGAATCACACAGCCATTTATTTGTGATAACTTGGACAAATGGATGGAAGAGACATGTGAAATTCAAAGTTACTTTTGCTTATCTTTGATATGTATTCTTTGGCTTTCTAAGAATTAATATTTATATGAGCTTTATAAAGTTTAAAATCAATTGTGAGCAATTATTTTATTTATCTTTTTCAACTTATATTCTCCACAGAAAATTTTCCAAATTCTTCATCCAAGCACCCAACCATTCTGACCACCCTGGGTCCCACTTTAAGGAAATTAGAAAGTTGGAGGCCTCAATTCGGCTTCAAAATTCAAATATTCGTCTGTAATTTTATACTTGCACTTATTCGTTTCCTCACCTCAATCAAAATACCATTACTCCTCTTTTCAATGTGATTGTTCATTTGAACTCTTAAGTACACCCATCCAAATCCTTTCATGTATTTATTTTGTTAGAGGTGAAAGAATGAAAAGACAATAAGTCTTCAATTTATTTCATATTCTTATTCTTCCTGCCCATTGGTTTATTTTCCATGTAGAAAATTTTAAAAGTCCTCTCATTTACCACTTTGTATAATACATATTTGAGGGTATATATCTTATCTCTGTCAGCCACAATGCTTACTTCAGGTCTTTGCCCATTGGAGGCACTGAAATTGATTTATATAAAAAAAGAGTTCAAATTGTAGGTATAAATCTGAAGAAGATCCACAATGTATAAGCTCAGTCTTGGAAATGTTTTTGTTTGTTTGTTTGTTTTTTAATTAGGCTCCATGCCCAATGTGGGACCTGAATTCACAACCCTGAGATCAAGAATCCAATGCTTTACTGACTGAGCCAGCCAGGGTCCCCCATGCTTAAATTTATAATTAAAAATTGAAATACAAAAGAAAAATCAAGGGCTTAAAGGTGTTTTTTATCATTAAAATGATACCTAAATTAGGTTTACAGTAGAACATTTTAAGAAACTTTTATGAATATAGAACATGGCAGAATTTGAAATAAGTAAAAAGTTGGGTAGATTTAATTTGTTGCTCTCTGTTTCCATGAGTCAAGGATTGTTGTCATTGCAGAAAGAGCTTTCATTGACACATTCAAGTCTGGGTTCAAACTGACAGCCATCCATCCTCTCAAAATTAGGCATACTGAAATCACAGAGCTCCCATTTTCATTTTACAAACTCCTCAGATATATTTTTTGGAACTATAAGAAGAAGTGTACTTTATATTCATAGTAACAAAAATGTAATAAAAAAAGAATAAAAATAAATATCATCAAACTGAAATAAAAAGTAACATAATAACTCACAATAATATTTTATCCCTCCATAAAATATCCATCTGCTTCCAGAATATAAAATGTTTTCTAAACCCAATCAAATGATATAAGCAATCTGCATATCCTAAATTTTCAATCATAGGTGTATTTTAGTCTTGTTAGAAATAAAGTCAATTTTTACTTTCATGCATTTTCTGTGTGAATCCTACACCACCTTTTTCTTTTTTGGTTGGGTAGATACTACCTATCTTAGTGTTTTGCTTCTCCAGGAAGTTCCTTCCTGATGTAAATTTCATCATTGGAAAGGCAGATTAAGAGATTAAGAACACAAACTTTTCTTTACTCCAACTCTGCAATTTAAAAGTTATGCCACTTTGGACAAGTTGTTTAACATCTCTGTATCTCATTTTCCCATCCTCAGATGCAAATGATTATGTACTTTGTGGGTTTTTTTCTGAGGATTAAAATATTTAAGGCACAAATGCACTTAGAAGGGTACCTGGAAATGCATGCTATGTGCTAATAATAAATTATGTTCTTCTAGTGTAACTGTATTTCCCTATCACGTCACTAACCTCTCTACAATCACTACTTGTTCAATTGTCCCTTTTCCCAGAAAGATTATAAATTCATAGAATTCTGGCAGGACCTGTATCTCTCTTTATTTGCCAAAATATCACCCATGGCTATCATAGCACCTAAGACATGGTAAACTATGTTTGTTGAAAGAATTAAACCCCTACCATGTTATAGGGACTGAGATAGGAATGCTTTACACATTATCTTCTTGAAATTTTATGAAAACCAAGCAACAAAATAATATATTCTACAGGTGAGGAAACTGAGCTTCAGTCTTCATGGTCACAACACAGATTGAAATTAGTCAGACTCCATATGAGAGTTTTGCTACTACATCTTCATTATTTCTCTTACAAAGCTCCCTGAAGACACAAAGTCAAAGCAACCAAAAGAGAAGCAAAATTTAGAAATTAAGTCATAGTGTGAGGTTGTGGATATGATAAAATAATGGCTGGGTCATCATTTTTCAGGAATGAAAGTAACCTTGAAGATGCTGTAATAATCACCCCTACATTCTACCTTTGTATATGAGTAGATTTTCATAATGTCATCTCCTTTATTTCATTTTTGCACTTTCTTATCTTAGTATTTTTTTTTAAGATTTTATTTATTTATTTGACAGAGAGGGAGAGCACAAGTAGAGCAGCAGGCAGAGGGAGAGGAAGAAGCAGGCTCTCCGCTCAGTAGGGAGCCCTATGTGGGCCTTGATCCCAGGACCCTGGGATCATGACCTGAGCCAAAGGCAGCCACTTAACCAACTGAGCCACCCAGGCGCCCCTCTTGTCTTAGTATTTGCAAATGTTTGTGTAGCCTGCTTCACATTCTTATAAACTTGCCTCTCTGTACTTTTTAAAGGAAAGCAAAAGGAAAAGAGAGAGAGGAGAGAAAGAAAGAGAGAGAAGCAAACCAAAAAAGAGACTCTTAACTCTTAACTATAGAGAACAAACTGGTGGTTACCAGAGGGGAGGTGGATGGGGGAATGGGTGAAATAGGTGATGGAGATTAAGAAGTCCACTTGTTTTGATGAGCACCAGGTGTTGTATGGAAGTGTTGAACACTAAATTGTATACTGGGAACTAATATTATACTGTATGTTAACTAACTGGAATTTAAATAAAAGCTTAAAAAAAAAGTAGCCATTGTAGGGCTTAACCTTAACAAGATTTTGACTTAATTAGTCTTGAGTGTTCACCATCCCTCATTGCATTTGTTTTTAAAGCTCCCCAAATAATTTTAATATGAAGGTCTGTGTTGAGAATCCCTGAGTTATATATTGATAAATCATAAATAATTTTTGCTAATTAAAATTCTTTTTAAATTTTTATAAGCAAGTACCTAACTTTCTGTTAGACATCTTTAATGATGTATACCACAAGGACTTCAAATAGAACATCACAAAATAGATTATTATTATTATTATTTTCCTCTTCCTTCCACCCCAACTTGTTTGTATCTCTTAACTTTGTCACTCTATATTTTTTAAGCCATAAGCTTTTTGGAATATCCTTAAATTCTTCCTATCCTTTAGTAAGGGCATGTATTCTCTACAACCATTGATTCTAGATAACTAATAGTTCTCAAATCTAAATTTTCTTTGCTCCAATTTTTGTAGTATACAGTTTTGTGCAGGCATTCAATTTTTATTAGCTTCTAACTACTTCCTATGTGATGGTGTCTCCCCACCAGAGTTTATCAATTCATGTTCTATATCGGGCAGTGGTATCTTAATTTAGCAAGCCAAACAAAGAATTCTTTTAGTCTCTGCTTAACAGATTCTATAATCTGAAAGAAAAAAAAAAAATCCAAACTCTTTAGGATATTCAGAAAGTCTGTTTACATAAAATTTCTTGTGTTCTCAAGATTATCCTTTTGCATATACTATCCTACTCATAAAATTCTATTTATCCTGAAGTATCAGATTAAAATGCACGTCCTTTGTCCGACCTTCCCCAAATTCTTCCAGCAGAATTCAATACTTAAGAAATTTGGAATGGAAAACTAAGCAGCGTGCATACAGGAAAGCTTGATTGGTGGTCCAATAAATTTCCCTCTGCCTTTGACTTTGGTCACTGGATTGATGATCCGTCTTGCTGACTCTACAACTAGACAATATCAAGGTCTCAGAGCTGAAGGGATTCTGTGATGCTGACTCACTAATAAAGGTGGTCACAGTCATATAAGTGATTTACTACCAAAGAGATAAGATACTTGGATCAGTGTCATCAAACTACTTTCTGTCTTTGGCAAACTACATGGAAAGCCAAATTATAAAAACAAAAACATAAATCTATTTTTCAATCTACTTACTTTCTCACTTTGTTACAACTTAGAGCATACTTTGGTTTATCTCAGTGTTAATATCATATTAAAATCATATCCAAAATCTCAAACTTCCTCTACTTGGAATTTTCTTTAATAGAAATGTATTTTCATTTCTGGAGTAATGAAAATATAATTTAGTGTATGATATATATTTAGAAATGATTTTTTGAAAAATGACTTCATGAGTTTTAATCAATATCACCTGGAAACAAAATTTGACACACATTTTATTATTTAAGCATTTTGGTCAACTTCCTATACTATTTAGTCTAGGATTAATTGTCATGGGTATCAAAAAACATTCATAATTTTGGACTGATTTCTCTAAGGAGTGGTCAGTTTGGGGCCCAAGTTTCTCATTTTCTTTCATTCGTTCATTGCTGTTGTAGCTCTAAATGTTTTTCTTTTTGATTGATTCTGGATTTACTCAAATTGAAATTTCTGACTTTTTTAATATTTTAACAATAACTCATAAACCAATTCTGTTAAAGGACTGCAGATTACTTCACACCACAAGTGAATGGCTATAATCCGAACTACTTTGTTGGATATTGAGTTTCTGTCATATCCTTCTCATCCTTGCTAGGTGACATATGTATATGCCATCCTACGGCTTGTGTCTTACAGTTGCCTTGGTTTTTTATTTTTATTATTGGAGCCATGATTTTTCCAGTACACATTAATTACATGATGACATATGAATTGTCTATGGAAATATGTGGATATAAAACTGCTCTATAACAGTTTAAATACTTGCTCTCTTGTTTTATCTTTCCCATGCCTTTGCTATGCCATTTTCATTATCTGAAATGATGAGCCTTTTCTGTAGAACTGCCAATTGATATCAAACACTTGGCCTATAAATAAAGGGTATACCCTATAAGTAAAGCATATAGACTCTGGAACCAAGCAGTTGTTTCACATGCATTCAGGGCCATCTTTGGAAGTTTATTTGACCTGTCTCACCATCAGTTTCCTCATCTGTAAAATAGAGACCTCAAAAGTATTAAGTTCATAGAATTGTTTTAAGGCTTAAATGATTTAATGTCTGTAAAACATATACATCAATTGTTTGCATGATTATAAGTATTATATACACATTTGCTGTTAATTTCACCCTATTCTTGAACTTTTGCTTATTCTTGAGATTCACTATATGTTTATTCTTATGCCCTTGTTTTATAACCTGTTCCCACAACATCTAAAGTATCTCTAATCTCTATTATCAGCCAGTATTAACTTTTAATACATAAAGTAATTTCTATATTTTTCTACCTCTATACTGACCTTTTTGACTCTGCCCTATTTCCATTCATGACCTGTTATGTCACATGCAATGAAGTTATTTCTGTGGCTTACCTAACTAATGATCAACAGTGTTAGCACAATACCAAGGATTTTTTACTCCACTAGATTCTGAGAGAATGCTCCATGGAAAGTAAGGGATGAATTTTGGCTCAATAAGTATTGAAACTAAGACAGCTATAAAAATCATTTGCCTGGGTTCTTCAAGCCTATGAGGAGAATATTTTGTGTGCACTTAAGAATAATGTGTATTCTGCTGCTATTTGGTCGAATGTTCTGTATATGACTATTAGGTTCATTTTGTCTTTTGTGTTGTTCATATCTGCTGTTTTATTGC
The DNA here is from genome assembly GCF_011800145.1 of Mirounga leonina. Lineage (NCBI taxonomy): Eukaryota > Metazoa > Chordata > Mammalia > Carnivora > Phocidae > Mirounga > Mirounga leonina. The sequence goes on along the minus strand of NW_023270387.1, from coordinate 32,489,190 downwards.
TTTTCTGTCTGGATGATCCATCCGTTTTTGAAAAGTGGGATATCAAATTCTCCAACTACTATTGTACTGTTGTTTATTTCTCCCTTCGGATCTGCAATGTTTGGTTTGTATAGTTAGATGTTCTGTTGTTGGGTTTATATATATTTTGTTTTATCTTCCTCTGGAATTGACCCTTTTATCATTATGTAATGAACTTCTTTGTCTCTTATGGTAGTTTTTACTTAAAGTCTGTTTTGTCTGAAATAGGTATAGACACTCTGGCTCTTATTTGGTTACTGTTTGCATGGAATTTTATTTTGTCACTTCACTTCTAGCATATGTGTGCTCTTAAACTCTTAAACTGAGTCTCTTATAGATAGCACATAGTTGGATACTTTTTTTTATTAGTGTTAGGCATTCTATGTCTTTTGTTTAGTGAGTTTAATCCATTTATATTTAAAGTAATTACTGATAGGTAAGGACATACAATTGCCATTTTGTTAATTGCTTTCTGTATGTTTTGTTGTTCTTCTGTTCCTCTCACCTCTTGCTGTTTTTCTTGTAGTTCAATAATTTTTTGTAGTGATACACTTTGATTCTTTTGTCTTTATATTTTCTGTGTCCATTGTAGGTTTTTCTTTGTGGTTACCCAGAGACTTGTATAAAATTTCTTATAGTCATTCTTATAGTCATAACAGATTGTTTTAAGCTGATAACAACTTAACTTGAATTTCACACACACACACACACACACACACACACAAACACATACACACTACGATTTTACTCTCCATATACACACTTTATGTTACTGATGTCAGGATTTACTTCTTTTAATAGTAAATATCCATTAGCAAATTCTTGTGATTATAGTTACTCTTAATAATGTTGTCTTTATGTACCACAATTGCAGTATTACATTTTCTGTGGTTGTCTATATTTTTACCTTTACCAGTAAGATTTAAACTTGTGTAAGCTTTTATGTTACTGTTAGCATCCTTTTGTTTCCACTTGAAGAACTCCTTTTAGCATTTCTTGTAAGCAGATGTAGTGATGAACTTCCCAGTTTTTGTTTAGGAAATTATTTCTCTCTCCTGCATTTCTGAAGGACAGCTTTGTCATTATAGTATTCATGGAAGTTTTTTCTTTGTTTATGCTTTTGGAAATAGCATTTCACTTTCTTCTAGTCTGTAACATATTTTTTGAGAAATTTGCTGATGGCCTTTTGGTAGTTTCCTTGTATATGACAAGTCACTTTTCTCTTGCTGCTTTCAAAATTCTCTTTATCTTTGACTTTTGACAATTTAATTATAATGTGTCTCAGTGTAGTCCTTGTTAGGTTCAACCTATTTGGGTTGTTTTGTGCTTTATGAGTCTGGATGTCTATTTCTGCTCCTTTTTCTTCTCTTTTTCTGAATTTTATAATGTGTATGTTGATTTTTTTGATGATCTATAATAAGTTCCTTAGGGTTCCCTTCACTTTTTTTTTCTCTTTTTTCCTCTGATTGTATAATTTCAAATGATTTGTCTTTGAGTTTGCTCATTTTTCTGTTTAATCAAATCTGCTGTTGAAGCTATCTATTGAATTTTTCAGTTAAATCCAGCTCCAGTTAAATTCAGTTAAATTCAGCTCCAGAATTTTTGTTTAGTTCTTTTTTATAGTGCTTATTTATTCTTGAATTACTCATTGTGCTCATACAGTGTTTTCCTAATTAAGTTTAGTTGTTTGTCTCTTGTAACTGAAGTTCCTTAAGATGATTATCTTGAATTATCTGCCAGGAAGTTTGTAGATCTCCATTTCTTTAAGTTTGGTTATTGGAACTTTATTTTGTCCTTTGCTAATGTCTTGTTCCCTGATTCTTCATGATCCTTTCTTTCTTACTTTGGTGGATTTGAACAAAAGTCACCTCTTCCAGTCTTTATAACCAGGCTGTCAGATTAATTCCTTTACCAGTCAGCCTGGCTGGAGAGTCTTGGTGGGCCAGTTGGTGGGATCTACTGGTGAGTCAGTTGTATTGCTTCTGGGGTCTGTGGGTGTGAACTTGCTACTGGGGGCAGCAGGCCATCTGCTGAGATTCAGGGACTAATTATTGAGAACCTCTTCTAATTTCTTTTGTCCTTAGCTACTCCTAGACAATAGAGCTAATATTTCCACAGTGGGTATGGCAGGACAAAAGCAGCCTTCTCAGGTAGGAAAAGTCAAATGTTTCTATTCTTAGACTTTTCAATGCTTCTTTTCTCATTTCTGTGCCCTACTGGGATGCTGTAACTTCTCTCCTGGGTTCCAGAACCTTCATGAAGGTATTTTCATCCATAGATGGTTGTTAAATCAGTGTTTCTGTGGAGATAAGTGCTGAAACTTCCTATTTCACCATTTTGCTGTCATTGCTACCATCTTGTGCCTTTTTGAAAATATTGTTTTTCTGTATCCTTATATAATATATCACAATTATCAACATCTTTTCATGCTAAGCAAACCCTGCCACAATTAATTTCTAAATATTTGTCTCTTTTTGTCAAGGTCACCTTTCTTAGATGACCAAGTTTTACAAAGTATCTTAGATTGCTTTTTCTTAGATTGATATCTTCTGAGCTTTCTAATCTTTTTGTTCAAATTTTGTTTTTCATTTAATTATAGGCCCTTTGCCTTTTTTGGTATTGTTTTCCTAGTACCTGGCACTAGAGAGCAATAAAATACATTGAACTTAAATGAATTCATTTAGATTATTATGTGAGAAATCTTTTAAAATGCAAAGCTGATGTTGTTATTCCACAGTGTAAAATATTAGAACAATTTAATCAGTCAGTGTTGCCTACAAATTCATTATGTTAGCATAAAAGACTTCACGAGCTGGCCCTGATAATTGCTCCAAGCTCCCCAATGATTTCCTCCTCCAAGTGTTGACAACCTTTCTTACCTCTTCTCAACCTGAATGACTATATTTGGTTTTCAAGACTCAGCTCAAATATTTATCTTCTTAATTCACCCAAGGGCTATTTTCTCTGTGCTATAAGTATAATCAGTAGCTAACCCTATTATAGCCATAGTTCTCTATATTGCCATTATTATATATCTGTGTCTCCCCTGAAGTGATCATTTAAATAAGAAAGAGACTTAATTTCCTTAAAACTTATTTGTTGCAAACATAATCAGTGCTCAATAAATGTTATGTGAGTAAATCAGGAATAAATGAATAAATTGATATGCTGGTAAGGTTTGACATCCTTAAGATAATACCTTCAAATCAAAATTCTAGGTGATTACATGTAAGAGACAAGGCAAATTTGGAGGATTTTAAGAGGAATAAAAGGTCAAAAAAATTACTGTTAATTTCCATGTGAACTGAAAATTTAGTAAAATTTAATTCAAATGTATTATTATTATGAAAATTATATAAATTTTAAGTATGAATTATTACACTATAGCTTTCCCTTTCTTTAGATACTAAGGAAAATGATGTAAAAAGAAATGTTGACTATTAAACACATAACTAAGCATGTTAACAGAAACGCCACTTTTAATAAAAAGTTTCTTAGTTTCTCACAAAGTTACACATTTTAAAGCTGCAAAGAAAAACAAAACAATTCTATTTCCTTTAAATGATAAAGAAATTATAACTAACCCCTTAATGTTAGCTTTTCAACCATCAGTATCATTTAGAATCTGTATCTATTGTGTTGTTTTGTAATAACTTAAGTATTAACTGATATATGTAAATATAAGTTTCAGAACCAGAAGAGTTACTTTATTTTTTCAATAAAAAATGTATATATTTAAAGTATATAATATGACTTGGGTATATATATACACACATATATATATATGATTACTACAGTCAATTTAGTTAACATATACATCTTCTTACAGTTGCCTTGGTTTTTTATTTTTATTTTCCTGTGGTGAGAGGACCTAAGATCTACTCTCTTAGCAAATTTCCAGTATACAATACAGTTTAATTGATTATAGTCACCATGCTGAGTCTAAAATTAGATCTCTTGAATTTATCCATCCTACATAACTGAAAGTTTGTATACTATGACCAATATCTCTCCATTTCCCCCACTTTTCTGCCCCTAGTAATGACCTAAAGAGTTACTTCAGTATATAGATTGTGACTTTAGTCTGTTACTTTCCTTTGTTAGTATTATTAATCAGAATGTAAGGTGCAAAACTATAAAATTCTTAGAAGATAACATAGGAGAAAAACTAGATGACATTGGGTATGATGATGAATTTTTAGAAACAATGCCAAAGGCATCATTCATGGAAAAATAATCGACAGGCTGGACTTCATTAAAATTAAACTTTGCAAAGGACAATGTCAAAATGATGAGAAAGCAAGCCACAGATTGGGAAAAAATTTGCAAAAGATATGCCTAATAAAGGACTATTATCTAAAATCTAAAAAGAACTCTGACAACTCAATAATAAGAACATATACAACCCAATTAAAAAATGGGCAGAAGACCTGAACAGACACTTCACTGAAAAAGATACATAGATGGTAAGTAAGTATGTAAAAAGATGTTCAGCATCTCATGTTATTGAGGAATTGCAAATTAAAACAATAATAAGGTACCACCACACAACTATTAGAATGGTTGAAAACACTGAGAGCACCAAATGCCGACAAAAATGTAGATCAACAGGATTCTCAGTAATTGCTAGTGGGAAGGCAAAATGATACTGTCACTTGGAAGACAGTTAGTAGTTTCTTTCAAGACTAAAGATACTCTCAACACATAATCTGATAATTGTACTTCTTGGTATTTACCAAAATGAATTGAAAAGCTATGTTCACACAACAAACTGTATACAGATATTTAGAGCAGCTTCATTCATAATTTTTAAAATTTAGAAACAACCAAGATGTCCTTCAGTAGGTAAATGGATAAATAAACCATGGTATACCCAGACAATGGAATCCCTGATTCTTATATCAGCCTCATAATTAATATAAATCTTTTGTGTTCAGGTACCCCATTGCTGAATACAACTACTATCTACTGTTTCTCCAAAAGTTTATTGTTACTGCATCACATTTTTAGGGAGTGTTTTACTTAATTTCTATAGATCATTTGAACTTTCTGGCTTGCAGGAGCCCAATTCAGTTAATAGTATTTTTTTTTTTAAATACTCATTGTCATCTCTTTCAGAAGTCTAGACCAAATTATTTATCTTATATTGAACATTATGTCAACTTTTTTTTGTTATTTAATGTGAACTAAAATGATGATGCTTTTTTCTTTCTGTTAACTATGTGTAAAACTGGAGCATATGAATACAGAATAACTCATTCAAAATAAAAAGTAAAAAAAATAGTTTGATTTTCAAAACAAGTGTTAAAAACTGACTTTCAAAGCAAAAATTGAGCAGTTTAGTGTGTTCCTTTCATTTCAAAAACATTACTTAGATCATTAGCAGAGATCTTTGAAATCAGAATGCAGAATTTAACCAAAAATTATAGAATGGTGAAATAGGATACATAGAATGATTTTCTTACTATACAGAGAACATACTTAAAAAAAAAATTCTTCATTGGCTATAAAATGATGCAAAAGAGGGCTTATAGATTGGCGAGCTACATTAGAGAATCCTAGAATAAGTTCAAAGAAACCAAGGGCAGAGAAAACCTGTGTTGGTTTTTCAATATGGGAGTCTGGGAAGAGTCAGCCCTAACAAACACACTACAACTACATGAGGTGGCCACATTAAAATGAAAATGGTAACAGAACAGATATTGACAGCAAGATAAAGAAAGTACCCCATTTCTTCTTAGGTCTGGCATATCATAATGACACTTATTTTGGTTCTGCATGCTCAAATGGAAAGTTGAGTATTCCTGCTGTATATCCACTATATAATAAGGGGAAGTGACTATACAGCAAATGTTGATGGATTCCCAAAATATTGGGATGTAGGTGAAAACATGAAGACCATCAGAGGGGGAGAATCCAGTATAGTAACCTATTTAACAAAGGGAAATTACAAAGCTCCTAGGAGCCATCTCTATTCGTGGTCTCTGCACAGTGACAAGTTATTTAATGTAGCAGATTCCAGTAAAAAAATGACCACAGAGAAGTTGTTGATTATCAGATGCCAAGATCTTATCATTCAATAATTGTTGGATTACTGTAAGGATGAGGTGAATATTCACCATAACTTGAGAAGTCAGGTGTCCCTGTAGAGGAATTTATAAAATACAGTGCTTATGGTTTTGAAAGGGGAATGCAATTCTTTGTGAAAAGTATCTAGTAACATGAAACATCAAGAATGTCTTAATCTCTTTCCAACCAGGATACCCGTTGGCTTCTATGAAAATTTGCCTACTGCCTCTCCCAAAACTAGCTTCTTATAACAAAATATATAAGAATAGGTAACTTTCAGTGAGTTAAAAGTAATTTTTGCTCTTCCATTTATCCATCAACCAAGAGGGCTCACTCAAATGTCATGCAAAAGTGGGAGCTCTCCCCACACTGATTACCTGTCCACCTGTGTTTCCATCTACACTCAGAAGTTAGTTGGAGGTGTCTAAATGTGCCATGTTTTGTCTTGTCAGGCAGCCTGCTTTCTGGTCAGTACTTTCTTATAACTACTGTTTTCTTTAAGTCTTCTTTTTTTTCTCTTCTCTTCCCATTACTATGCCTTGTAAAAAAAAAAAAAAAGAAAAAAAAAAAGAAAAGAAAGAAAAAAAGGAAAACAAAAAAGTAAACATGCATATAGTTAAAAAAAATAAGTACCAAAAGCAATAATAAACAACAGAAGTCTGTTGTCAAATTTCCCCATACTGGGAAATAAACAGATATAACAATTTATTTTCTCTTCTTGGTTACTTCAGTAATGTTAAATAGCATACCTAGGCCATTATTTCTTGCATTAATTCTAGACATTGTCTATTGACTCTTAACTATGAAAGATGAAGCTGTGAACCCCTTACATTATTTCCAATATCCTTCCATCAACTTCCCTTTACAATTATTAACTTCTTAATTATCCAGCATCCTTTGATTTATCTCTATATAAATATGAAGATATTAGCAACACTATTCTTGTCTCTACCTCTACTCCTCCCTTTTATTTCCCAACTTTTGAAATTATATCTTCGCGGGCGCCTGGGTGGCTCAGTTGGTTAGGCGACTGCCTTCGGCTCAGGTCATGATCCTGGAGTCCCGGAATTGAGTCCCGCATCGGGCTCCCTGCTCGGCAGGGAGTCTGCTTCTCCCTCTGGCCCTCCCCCCTCTCATGTGCTCGCTCTCATTCTCTCTCTCTCAAATAAATAAATAAAATCTTTAAAAAAAAAAAAAAAAGAAATTATATCTTCGCTTCCACATCATCCAGGTTAAAAAAACACTTACGATCTGGTAATACTTTTGTCTTCAGTGTGTTATATTATAGGTTAATTCTAAAAAGTGAAAAACAAAAACAGTATTACCAAAGATATTTATTTGTATGTATGTATTTATTAACTGCAGAACAAGCAATGTACTAATTTTTTTTTTTTTCTCTATAGGTCCAATGTCTCTATTCCTATCATTCTATGTATAATATTCACAGCCTTTCAGTTAAATGTCTTTTTTCTAAACTCCATCAATTATTGTAATCATTACATATTTTACCTTGCCTCAAATATGTTTTTTGTAACTTTCTTGTATGCTATCTCTACACTTTCTCCAGAATGCCTAATTGCTTTTCTTTTTTTTATTGCAAAAAAATATAGCTTGTTTTTAGTATATAACTAATGTTTTCAGTGTATCCTCATATGATTGTTAAAAATAGCTCTTCTCACAATAATCAACATCTACTTTCCAAATAGCTGGAAATTGAAGCTCTACAAAGACTGAGCAGAGTAGTAGTGGAAGACAGATGTAACTTATTGCCTCCTGAGAGATAAATGACCTCAATTATATTTCTGGAAATTAGAGAAGAAACTGGGTTTCAGGTCCCAATAGGAATTATGATTTTCCATAGTTCACATGTTCAGATTTTTATAGACCCCATCAATCAGAGTTGAATATCCCATTTCTGTTCAATGGAACTTCATTAGGTGAATGTATCTGAGATGACTGAAATTAAATGAAGAGTTACACATATCAACTTGCCCTATTGTATAGATCTGATAACTATACTTGGCCTTCAGGATCACTGTATTTGACTCTATAATCATGAAGGCATTTACCATTGGCTGCTAAAATGAATTTCCAAACTTCAGTGGATTAACCAAATGCAAAATTTTTCTTAATTTTTGTTCCTAATTTAACTGTCTGATGCTAGTGGGGAATATTTCCTGAGAACATTTCATCTAGTAGTTATTCTGGACTCTATCTTTCTACTCTGTGGCTTTGACATCTGAAATCCTTTACCTGTAATCATAGGATGAGGTTAGGTTCCTAGCCAAGGCTCTTACAGGAAATTTTAGGGATTAGGACAAAGTAAGGTATACACTACTCTCCATGTTCTATTGCCCAGAACTAGTCATAGGGTACCAATTTAATTACACAGAATTGTGAAAATATAGTTCCTCTGTATGCATTAAACTAAGAAACACGATTGGTGAGAATCTATACAGCCATGTTACCAAAACTCCACACATCCTGATTATTGCTAAATGCCATACTGGAAAGATTCCCTCCTCCCTCCCCCGACCTCAGATCATCAGTCATGTAATTAACAACAACAAAAAAAAATGTATGAGAATTAGTTGACAGATATTGAAAAATGGGAAAATGAGCATTATTATAAAGACTCAAAAATTTTTAGACTCAAAGTCTAAAAATGCTTTATTATAGAAAACAAATAAAAATGTTAGAATATCATTTGCAAATCTCAACAGAATACCAATACTATATAGCTTTTATAATACAAGAGAAGAAAGCCCTAAAAAAACCTACTTTATGACTTGAAAAGGATAAAAAATATTTTTTTTTACTCTTTTATCTAAATACATTTTATTTTCCTTTTTCTTTTAATGCAATTTTATTTTCCTTTTTCTTTTTCTTTTAATGCATTGGTACAACTCATTACTTTCTTTTTGTTTGGATTTCTCTGAATTTAGAGACATCCGTGTTGGAACATGTAGGTGCCAATCAAACAGCTATTCTTTGTATGCTACTTGCTAAACTACAGGTAACTCAGCCAAGAAGTAGGTTAAATGATGTTTAGGTGAGTTTTCATTACTTGAGGGAGTCATGTAACTGGATAAAAATAAGCTCTCAAATGTAACAGAACATTATTTATTCTGGTGTGTAAGCATGTAAACATGACAAAGTGAAGCTGTTAAAACAATGAAATATTATCCCTCTAAAGATTTCGAGCACAATTTAATATTTTAGAGCATCAGGCTTACTCTTAAGAGTATCTGATTTTGTCATATATATCTTTTAACTTTTCTTCCTCTCTCATGGTTCCTGCTTTAGGGAACCTCAATGTTCCTCTATTTACTAATAGTGACACCTATGATTAATGTAAGCTTATCATCAGAGATAGTTTGCTCCCACTGGAATTCCCTACAATACTGTAGATCCTATACACATTTTATGACATGTGTTATTTTAACACGGGGATTCAACTAAAGTAATATTTTTATGAATTTTGCAGCAAGACATCCATTCTGTAACATGGAGTCTGCCAAGAGATGATATCACCACAGAAGGAATTTAGGAAAATTCTGCTGTTGTCATATTTCTACTGCAGACACTTTGCCAGAGAGAGTGTGGTAGTGCAAGGGATCAAAGAGCAAGAGCGAGAGCAAGGGCAAGTGAGAGAGGAAAGAGGGATTAATTTTAAAATAGAAAAACCTTAAAAAAATAAGATAGACAAGTTTGTATGGCATGAGGGGTTTGAAACTAGTGTCCTGCTCTTAAGTTTCAAAATTTAACCTGCATTTATATCTTTAGTTATATCTGGGCATATTCACTCTCAGAACTCAGACATTTTTTTTTTCACTTCTTAGATTTCTTACTTAGTAATATAATAGAGTGAATATGAAAAGAATTCATGAGGCTTTCTTTCAAAAAATGTATTGGGAAATTTAGCATGCTCATAACTTTCTAAATAAAAAGTTATTCCATGATGTTACTTAATCTTAAAAATATTATAAAAAATAGGTGCTAGAGGCTCCTGGGTGGCTCAGTCAGTTAAACATCTGCCTTCGGCTTGGGTCATGATCCCAGGGTCCTGGGATTGAGCTCCACATCAGGCTCCCTGCTCAATGGGGGGTCTGCTTCTCCCTCTACCTCTCCCCCTGCTTGTGCTCTCTCTCTGTCAAATATCAAATCTTTACCAAAAAAGGTGCTAAATATGACTATCATTCACAGATTTTGATCAGCCCGAAGAAGCATAATGTAGATGTCTACTATTTGGGTCTTAAACTATTACATAAAGTAATAAAATTAGAAAAATAACAATAATCTATTTAAAAGCAGAATGTTGCTCTGAATATAAAGTCCATACATAATCATTTAGTAGAGAATACCAGTGCTATTTCTGTTCTGTTTGTACATCTTCAAACTAATTTTCATTGCTCTCTTCTTACTTGAGAAATATCATGCAATTCAAAAAAGGATTTTTATCTTAGCCTGGGTTCCCCAGAAAGCAAAGTCTGGGGCAGAGTGTTTAATTGCTATTGTTTTTCTAGGTACTGCAATCCCAGGGAACAGAAGTGAGAGACAGGAAAGTAAAGTATGTTAGAGAATATTTTAATGAACTGGTTACTGCTAAATGATTTTTTTTTTAATCCCTTAGGATGTTCCTATAGAATTCAAATATACTGCTTTTCAGTTTATATAGGCCTGACTATCATGGGGTGAGAAAGGCAGAAGAACTTAACCATGGTTTCCCATCTCCCATTAATAAAAGTATCACTCTATTGGGTGTTAGCACAAGACTACTTTTAGGTTGTGCATATGTGAAAACCAAGCACACCCATGGAGTCATCCTTAGGAAATCCCCTGGGTAGAAAATGCAGGCTTGAGTCAAGGAGTTGTAAAGTTGTCCTTGAATGGAGTATGTGAGATCCCACACAGATCAAATCACTATAGTGGCAGCTACAATAAACCACTGGTAAGGCCTGGAAGATCTGAAGTTGCGAATGTGGCAAGAATGATATGTTCCAACTCTAGAAGTGCAGAGATACACTACTGCTTTTCATATCTGGCTTTCATACTACAATATAGAGTCTCTATAATTGTGAGGACAGTATACTTTCCTTTCCTTTCCGAGCAGAGCAGGAAAGTGCAGAGGTAAAATCCGATTATTTATAATCTCCCTTAAGGTGTTAGCTTGCCTCAATGTCTGAAAGATTTAAGAAATAAGGATCTGTGAAGCAAGCTACAGCGTCTGCTGCTTCATCTGGTCTGTCCTGACACCATTATCAATATCCGTTTTCTCTCTGTTCTATTGCTCTTTTACATTTCCCTCACTCTTAGCCAGTACTTTGGCTAGTCTTTGTGCTCTACTAGTTAACTGACCCCAGACCTTTATTCTTGAGAGGTCTAAAACTTTACTAGCCTTGCCTTTGCCAGGCCATGGTTGCTGTCATTCCCATATACTGGCTCAGTGGGCCAAGCAGAGCAGACAGAGATGTCCATGAACCTCCTGGGTTCCAGGCAGACTCTTCATACTTTTATTGTCCTGTCTCCAGAACAGCAAGCCTAGCTCCTCATAGTAACATGACCGCTAGCTTACTGTCACAAGGGACCCAAAGTGAATTAGATATATTTGCAGCTTCATGCTTAGAGGGATCCTTATTATAATCCTTGTTGGAAGTGTTTCTCCCCAATAACTAGGCCTTTAACACGGCAAAGTCTGAGTTGGTGAAAATAGTGGACTCATAACTCATATAAGGACACTGGAAGTTAAGGTAGAAGAAATCAATCCCACTGAACCCCTTGTTTCTGAGACCCACTGTGTTACAGGAGCTGTATTAATCAATGATTGAGCAAATATAGATATCCAAAAAGATAGCATTTTAACTTTGATGGGTATTTCCTCTGAGTTATCATCTTAACCTAGGGTTTTGTAGGCCAATTCACTATTAGACTGGCTGTCTTAATGAAGAACATAGTATTACCAGTGTATTCTGTGTTCATGTCCTTGTGGTAATAGCTACTTTCTTAAAAAATATGCCCTTTGGTCTAAGGCCATGTCATGCAGAATTACATATCAGTAAGTTAGGTATTTTGTAAGCCTTTGGGTGGTCGTGCAGGCAGAGATAACCCAGGCAGGAAAGATAAATCCATATTCTGAATAAATACAGAAGTTGATAAAGATAAGCATTTGTACCTTCCAAGGTAGAAGTCCTATGTAACCAACTTGAGACCTTATCTCTTCAAGGAATTGCACCATAACGAAGGCTCAATTTTGGTCTTTGTTGTTGGCAAATCTTATATGCAGCAGTGACAGTATCTCCGCCATCTTTGTTGAGAGGCTCACTCATTCCTGTTGGGCTCAGGTTATCCCTGCCACCATGGTCACTCTGTTCTTGGGCCCATCATACAACATGGGAGTAAGGTGGCTACAGATTGAAGTTGGCTGACATCTATGGGATGGGTCATGGTCATTTATTGTTGAAGGTCTTCTCTCTGAATAACTCTGAGGAGCATTACTATGAAAAGCAAAGATCTATGTATTTTGTGATCACACCCATAGGTACATAAATTTTCTTTTCTATATACCTCTTTGATACCAATCCTTCATTCTTGTTTTCTTCAGGCATCTAAACTGGTAGAGCATTCTTCATTACTCAGGAATCCATGTTTAGACCTACTTCAGCAATCTATTTTTCCCCCCTCTGGCTTCTTTTGATGATTAATATAACATATATACATATATTATAAATCTTCAGAAAATATATGCCTCTAAGGAAAGTGATTAGTTCTATAGAGATGTGAGACAGTCCAATTTTTAAATCTTTTCCAATCAATTTTTTGTTTATATGTTTAGTTACATAATTGATGATCTATGAATTGAATAAAGATATCTAAGGCAGTTAGGTTTGTATCCTCCTTTTGAAAAACAAAATAGTTTAAAGAATGTGATCAAGTTCAAAGTTAGTTTAAGTCACTGGTTCAAAATGAAGTCAGAGCAATAATGATAACAATCTTAGTAAACTTGAGCATTGTATAGAGTACTCTCATCTGGGCTCATTTGATATGTTAAACCAACAACCCTAGTAAATTACATTATTATTTTATTTTATAGACAAGGTTATTGAGTATCAGTAGTCTTTCACTTTTTGCCATTATTTTTTTTAAAGATTTTATTTATTTATTTGACAGAGAGAGACATAGCAAGAGAGGGAACACAGCAGGGGGAGTGGGAGAGGGAGCAGCAGACTCCCCACAGAACAGGGAGCCTGATGTGGGGCTCAATCCCAGGACACTGGGATCATGACTGAGCCACCCAGGTGCCCCGACATTTTGCCATTAGTAACAGTCATACCAACCAATGTTGTCTAACCAAATAAAGGGCTCTTGAAAATATATTATCATGAGTTTATGCATTCAGTTAACAAATATTGATTGAGAAAAGTACTAGAGATACAGTAGTAATTCAAAATCTTTTCTAGTTAGATTCAGAATAAGCTAATTAACATATAATGTATTATCAGTAAAAATGAGCACTGAAAAGAAAATTAAGGCAGGGTAAAGGAATAACCAATGACAAAGGAGGGTAATTGGGATGTTCAGGGAAGTTCCTTCTGAGGAAATGAAGTTTGAAGAAATGTTTGACCTATATATTTTTTAATAAATATGGAGATAAAAGATTCACTTTCTTTTTTTTTTTTAATTTTATTTATTTATTCATGAGAGACAGAGAGAGAGAGAGAGAGAGGCAGAGGGAGAAGCAGGCTCCCAAGGAGCAGGGAGCCCGATGCAGGACTCGATCCCAGGACCCTGGGATCATGACCTGAGCCGAAGGCAGACGCTTAACCATCTGAGCCACCCAAGCACCCAAAGATTCACTTTCTTTATATATGACCCAAACCTCTCATTATTGTGATCATGGATTATAAAACAATATTTAAATTCCATAAGATTTCAATAACATTAAATATACTAAAATTCAAAAACAATGTATATGATTACATTAAATTTTATACTCATTCTGGTATTGCTGGCTATGGATTCCTTACAGGAAACTTATTACAGGTCATTTATTATAGGAAAAAAATATTGCAGGAAGTTATTTCCCTGAGAATTAAAATCTATAGAAATGCCTACACTTTAACTTAATTTACATGCAGCACCATTCTGAGACATTCAAGTTAAAGCTTTAGGGTTCTCCCCTGGAACTGATGAGACTTACTCTATAAGATTCTATCAAATTTAGAAGTAATCAACTCCATATGGCAAACAAAGTACTAAATGAAATGCTTCTTAATCTTTATAGGAATGTATGTGCTTAGTATTTAAGGTTTAACTCCAAAATAATAGAATTGTAAGTACCCCTTGCTTTCCTGCCTATCACGCTAGTAGAACTTAGATTTAATCCTAAAATATATCCATTTGTCTAACATATTTAATGGCAATGTTAAATCTTTTGAACTGTATACCTTTTATCTTAATTGGAATAAATAATTGCTTCACAATACACTAACATTCTTTAGATCTTGAGTTTAAAAGGTGAAGAAAATCTTGTTACTTTCTGGTAATAGGGTCCAAAAGCTGGTGTAACTTTAATAGCTTAAAGAAAAACACTTCAGTTTTTCTGGAAAAAAAAAAAAAGTCTGTGGAAAATGGAAATTTTATACAAATGTTTCCAATCTGTTATCCTGAGGTAGTCTGTAAGAATTAAGTTACCACAGATGACTATGGTGAAGTCACATACTTTCTTTTATGACTGAATTAATGCAGGCGAACAAAGTTGATAGGCCTGTTCCCACTTCTATCACCAGGTAAAGGTGTTACTTAATTTTCCAGGATTTTATATTTATCTTTTTTTCCCCATGGTATTTACTTCAACCTTAGGGAATATGAAATGTAAATAAAAGCCTATTTTTTTTTTAAGATTTTTATTTATTCATCTGACAGATAGAGAGACAGCAAGAGAGGAAACACAAGCAGGAGGAGTGGGAGAGGGAGAAGCAGGCTTCCCGCCGAGCAGGGAGCCCGATGCGGGGCTTGATCCCAGGACCCTGGGATCATGACCTGAGCCAAAGGCAGACGCTTAACGACTGAGCCACCCAGGCGCCCCAATAAAAGCCTATTTTTAAGAGTGGAAGAATGAATACCTAATAAATTTTTCACACATTTAAAAAAGATGTCGGGTGCTGCTTGTATTACGTTAGATTATTAATTTTAATTAGTACAAAGATAAACATTTTGCAACTTAAAATCTTATAGAGATAATAAAAATATAAAATGATGGTTTCAGGTTCTTAGTATGTTAAAATGATCATATATGTGATATAATATGATATCATTCCTTTATTGAAATCATGTCTTCATATGCTTCATATATGCTATAAATAAGCCATTTGTCATGTACTTATCTCATGAGATATGGTGTTTTCTGGACTTAGCAAACATTCTGTATGTCTCATTCCCCTAGCACACTAGAGAGAAGGATAATAGCCAGGATTTAAGACCATGTTATATTATACTATGCTATGTTTTGTCCTGAAGGCAATGAAGGATTTCTAGCAGTAAAGCTAGTCAATTAATCCTTTAGAAACAACATTCTGATAGCAGGATGAAGGATGAATTGGAGAAGGGGTAGTATTTCAATTCTGGGAAGCAATTAAAAGGATAATGTACCAATCTAGGAAAGAAGTAGCACAGACTTGATCTTTAATAGTAAGAAGTGTGGAGGGAGATTTGAGAGAGAATAAGAAGAAAAAACATAGGATTTGGTGAATAGACTGGGAGAATGAAAAAGAGTGAGTTTAGTTTTACTGGATTAAGGGATCCTATGGACTAAAGCTTCATTTACTGAGATGGGGAATGCATGAGGAGGAAGAACAATGTGAAAGAGGGTAAGAGTTTTCCTTTAGCTATGTTAGCTTGAAATGTCTGTAGTATATCTAAATGTAAATGTTTTGTAAACTGTTAAGTATATCAGACTACAAATAGACTGAGATAGAAATTTAGTTTCAGTTATTATTTATATATGCTTATTAAATCACAACAGAAATGTACACACAGCTATTTTTTGGAAGAGAAAAAAAGATGACTGAGGTCAAACTCTGTGAGGGTTAACATTCAAGGAATGTATAGCAGACTAGGAATCCGTAAAAATGATTTTTAAAAAGTGATCACAAGGTAGTGTATAAAAGATGGGATTTGACTTCCAATAAATCAAAGGAAGAGAGTGTTTCTTTTCATCTTCTCATTCCTTTTTTTTTAAAGATTTTATTTATTTATTTGGGAGAAAACTAGCAGGGGGAAGGGGTAGAAGGAGAGAGAGAGAGAGAGAGAGAAAGAGAAGCAGACTCCCTGGAGGGAGCCCGATGCGGAGCTTGATCCCAGGACCTTGGCATCATGACCTGAGCTGAAGGCCGATGCTTATATAACTGAGCCACCCAGGCACCCCTCAACTTCTCATTCCTAACATTTAATATTTTACTTGATACATTAAAAGTTCATTATATGTCTTTAAAGAAGAAGTCTAGCTTCCATAGTCAGGTCTTATTCAATGGAAGTTTCCTATGAGGTATATGGGGACAGGGAATGAATTAGCATTTGCAAAGACATAAAGATAATTCTACAGATTAGACTCATGGCTGACTAATAAAAGTCAGAGGAAGTAAAATGCAAGCATTAAACACATTCTGCCTCTGTATGTGCAATCATACAGGATACTCCAGATAAGATATTTGAATGATGGATTTGCAGCAATCTCTGTGAAGTTGTTGGAAAAATGCCATAAATAACTGAGACTAGATGTACTGAAAGCACTTCCTGTTTATCAATAGCTGTGTGTATATTTATCCTGCCTGAATTCAAACAAGAACCCTAAATTTAGATCCTGTTAATCACAATTAAAAGAAGAAAATAGGGACTCCTGGGTGGCTCAGTCTGTTAAGCATCTGCCTTTGGCTCAGGTCATGATCCCAGGGTCCTGGAATCAAGTCTTGTATAGGACTCCTTGCTCCGCAGGTGTTCCTGCTTCTCCCTCTGCCTGCCGCTCCTCCTGCTTGTGCTGTCTTTCTCTCTGACAAATAAATAAATAAAATCTTGAAGAAGAAGAGGAAGAAGAAGGAGGAGGAAGAGGAAGAGGAGAAAACAGATAAGAAGCAAAATACAAAGATTAAATATATCAGGTTTGTAGGCCAGAATTCAAATACAGATTCTAATACTTCCTAATTGTTTGATTTGGGGTATTTTATCCTCATGGAGTTCAATTTACTCATCTACAAATGTGAATGTTAGTGGTATCTACATCACAGACACGAAGAAAGAAAAAGAAAATATTTGTAAAATACCTTACACAAAGCATGGCACATGTAAGCACTCAAAAAAGAGTAAGATATACCAATAATTAGAGACACACTAGAGAAGAGTATAACAATCTCAGATAGGAAGGTATTAACTTGATGCTGGTCAATTAATTTTTATGGAAACTGGTTATCTTTAAATAAACCTATACATTTTATAAAAATAGAATGGAGAAAACTAGGGGGGATTAAAACATTTTGATAAAAATTATTTTTTAAATTATTTTATTAAATTAATTTATCAAAATAATCGGAGTTAGAAAACATGGAAGTAAAAAACTGAGTTAGATATTCAGGGAAGATTGGTCAGAACCCATCTGTAAAAAGATACAGGGGAACAATGCCTTTCATGGAAGTTCTAGTTCTTAAGAGGAAAAATGAATGTAGTTGAAGCCAAGGAAAAAACTAGTGATTACACATAGAAAATTATTCTTTTTCTCCAGGGATGTAGTAGTAGCAAAACCCAGAAAAGTTTAACCCTAGCACTCCAAGAAAAGGTAATAATGACATAAGCCAGTGTGTGAAAGCAAAACTATCTAATGAATAAAGAGGGAACAAACAAACGAAATCTAAAATAACTTGGAAGAGTTGAAATGACATGCATATAACCCAACGTACCGTATAATCTTGAGATTGTGAACTTGGAAATAAATTCACCTAAATATTCATTGTTTGAAATTGGAGATTTCTTCATACAGCTGTAAAAAGTGGAATGTACCTGCCTGACATGTTATAGCTATTGTGAAAAGGTGAAGGAAGTTCAGAGTATGTTCCAAATGGTTTCAAAGGCAACCAAAATCTAGTCATCTGACAAATTTTCCTTGATTTTGACCAGAGATTTCATTTCTTACATTGCTAGCTAGTGTGCATTCAGGTTCATCATCTTGGCCTTTTTATATTAGCTGCCCTTGTAGTATCTTTATAGTTACCTGGTAGGTCCTCATACAGCCATACTGAGTTTAGAATGAAGAGACAATAGGTCACATTTTCCATGCCATTTTGATATTTTTGTTGCTTTATTCTAGTTCCACTTAAGATTGTGCCCTGTGAACAGGATCAATTTTTATTATGAGGTATAATATATAAAATTATGCTGCCTTTTCTTTTTATAGATCTTAGTAGCATTATTGCAATTCAGGGTAGAGTCAGTGTGCCATTTGTCGTTATAGTTTTAGGCCTCCCATATCTGTTTATCTCTTCATTACTACAGCTAACTTCTTGGTCAAAGCTTTTATAATCTTGAGTCTCAGTTATTACAGTCGTTTCTTACCTAATTTTCTTTATTCTAATTCACCCTACTCACAGGTATTTTTTCTTAAGCAAGTCTCCTTCTACTGCCTTCCTCCTAGCTAGCAACATTCTCCACTTTTCACAGATTTTCCTTTAGAAAACCTCCCCTCCACAGTAGTCAGACATGACATCTGTGTAAGCTTGACTTCTTGCCAAAAATATAAAGGTAGGCTCTGATTTTCTGAAGCTACCTATTGTATTTCATACCCTGTCTCCAATGATGGGCTTAAGAATGAATACATAACACAGTAGGAAACAATGAAGTGTCAGGAGTTTTTAGAGCTTCTGGAGAAAAAAAAAAAAAAAATGTTTCTTTTCTCCTTGCAGGGAAGTGAAAGAAATATAATTTTTCTTACTGTGGACATTACAGTGAGTGTGTGAGGTCTGAAACCATTGCAGCCTTTTTTTTTTTTTTTTTTAAATCAGGGGCACTAATTTTAGGATGAAACTGACGTGTTAGAGTGAGTAGAGCCAAGGATGGAGCTTTGATTGATATAACACACTCCCGAAGATGCCACGATTAAAGCCAATCCTACCTCTGATCCTTGCAATCACACAAGCCAATAAATTCCCTGTTTGGCTTAAACCAGTATTGACTTCCTGCCTTCCTTCCCTATCAAAAGCATTTTATCAGGTAGAAGATGTTTTTGTCAATCATATTACATCTAAAATTTTCCAATTCTGCTTTGAATTCTGTTTCTACTAAGATAGTTAGCACTCAATATTCCAAAATTTGAACTTGGACTACTACCTAGTAATTCATGTTTCTCTTGAATTTTTAGCAAAATATTAAACCTACCTAGGATCAATATTGTCATATCAAAACCTTACGGGAGAGGTTGACAAAATGGTTTTTATTCTAATAGCTAATTAATCCCTGGTGAAAAAGTTAACTCAGCCCTGATATTTATTTGACACACTTGTCATATTTCTTTTTGTTGGCAATGCCATTTTTTCAGTTTTATTGAGATGTACTTGATATATAACATTGTATGAGTTTAGGGTACACTGCATACAGATTTGATATATGTATATAGTATGAAATGACTATCACTATGAGCTTAATTAACATCCATCATCTCACATGGTTACATTTTTTTATGTGAGGAGAACTTTTAAGAGTTACTGTGTTAGAAACTTTCAAATATCCAATAGAGTATCTTTAGCTATCATCACAATTCTGTACATTACATCCTCAAAACTTTTTTATCTTGTAACCAAAGTTTGTAACTTTTGGTTGCCTTTATTTACCCTTCTCACCTCTAGCAACAACCAATCTGTTCTCTGTTTCTATAAGTTCAGGGTTTTTTTGTTTTGTTTTTAGATTGTATTTATAAGTGAAAACATACTGTATTTGTCTTTCTCTTTCTGATTTATTTCACTTAGTATAATGCCCTCAGGTTTCATCCATTTTGTCACAAATGGCAGAGAGAGAAAGAGAAAGAGAGCAAATTTTCTTGTTCCATTTATGCATCAGTGGACACAGGTTGTTTGCATGCCTTGGCTATTGTAAATAATGCTGTAATGAACATAGGGGTACATACATCTCTTCGAGATAGTGATTTTGTTTCCTTATGATATATTCCCAGAAGTGGAATTACTGGATCATATGGAATTTCTATTTTTAATGTTTGAGGAATCTCCACACTGTTTTCCATAGCGGATGCACCTATTTACATTCCCATCAACAGTGTACAAGTGTTCCCTTTTCTCCACATCCTCACCAGTACTTGTTATCTCTGCCTTTTTAATAATAGTCATTCTAACTGGTGTAAGATAATGCTTCACTGTGGTTATGATTTGTATTTCCTTGATGATTAGTAATGTTGAGTACCTTTTCATGTATCTGTTGCTTATTTGCATGTGTTCTTTGGAAAAAAATGCTATCTAGGCTTTTTGTCCTTTTTTTTTTTTTTTTTACTTTTTTTAGTTTTTATTTTAATTCCAATTAGTTAACATACAGTGTTATCTTAATTTCAGGTGTACAATATAGTGATTCAACAATTCCATAGATCACCAGAAGCTCATCACAACAAGTGCATTCCTTAATCCCCATCACCTATTTAACACATAACCCCATCCCACTCCCCTCTGGTAACCATCAGATTTGTCAATCTAATAAAGAGTCTGTTTTTTTTATTTGCCTCCTCTCTCCCCTCAACCTTCCCCTTTCCTCAACTGTTTTGTTTCTTAAATGCCACCTATGAGTGAAATCATATGGCATTTGCTTTCTCTGACAGACTTATTCTGCTTAGCATTTTACTCTCTAGCTTCATCCATGTCCTTGCAAATGGCAAGATTTCATTCTTTTTTATGGCTGAATAACTTTCCAGTGTGTGTGTGTGTGTGTGTGTGTGTGTATCACACCTTCTTTATCCATTCATCAATCAGGGGACACTTGGGCTCCTTCCACATCTTGGCTGCAGTAAACATTGGGGCACATGTATCTCTTTGAATTAGTCTTTTTGTATTCTTTGGGTAAATACCCAGCAGTGCAATTGCTGGTTCATGGAATCGTTCTATTTTTAACTTTTTTGTTAAAGATTTCATTTATTTATTTGACAGAGAGAGAGCGTGAGAAAGGGAACCCAAATGGGGGAGTGGGAGAGGGACAAGCAGGCTTCCCGTGGAGCAGGGAGCCTGATGCGGGGCTCAATCCCAGGATCCTGGGATCATGACCTGAGTCGAAGGCAGATGCTTAACGACTGAGCCACCCAGGCGCCCCTATTTTTAACTTTTTGAGGAAACTCCATACTGTCTTCCAGTATGGCTGCACCAGTTTTCATTGCCACCAACAGTGCACAAGGGTGCCTTTTCCTCCACATATTTGTTAACACATTGTGTTTCTTGTGTTGTTGATTTAAGCCATTCTGACAGGTGTAAGATGATATAATATTGTAATTTTGATTTGCATTTCCCTGATAATAACTGATGATGAACATCTTTTCATGAGTCTGTTGGCCACATGGATGTCTTCTTGTTTTTTTAAATTTTTTATTGTTATATTAATCACCATACATTACATCATTAGTTTTTGATGTAGTGTTCCATGATTCATTGTTTGCATATAACACCCAGTGCTCCATGCAGAACGTGTCCTCTTTAATACCCATCACCAAGTTAAGCCATTCTCCCACCCCCCTCCCCTCTAGAACCCTCAGTTTGTTTTTCAGAGTCCATCATCTCTCATAGTTCATCTCCCCCTCCGATTTCCCCCCCTTCATTCTTCCCTTCCTGCTATCTTCTTTTTTTTTTTCCTTAACATATAATGTATTATTTGTTTCAGAGGTACAGATCTGTGATTCAACAGTCTTACACAATTCACAGCGCTCACCATAGCACATACCCTCCCCAGTGTCTATCAGCCAGCCATCCCATCCCTCCCACCCCAACCCCCACTCCAGCAACCCTCAGTTTGTTTCCTGAGATTAAGAATTCCTCATATCAGTGAGATCATATGATACATGTCTTTCTCTGATTGACTTATTTCGCTCAGCATAATACCCTCCAGTTCTATCCACATCGTTGCAAATGGCAAGATCTCATTCCTTTTGATGGCTGCATAATATTCCATTGTATATATATACCAGTTCTTTTTTTATCCATTCTTCTGTCAATGGACATCTTGGCTCTTTCCACAGTTTGGCTATTGTGGACATTGCTGCTATAAACATCAGGGTGCATGTACCCCTTTGTATCACTACATGTGTATCTTTGGGGTAAATACCCAGTAGTGCAATTGCTGGATTGTAGGGTAGCTCTATCTTCAACTTTTTGAGGAACCTCCATACAGTTTTCCAGAGTGGCTGCACCAGCTTGCATTCCCACCAACAGTGTAGGAGGGTTCCCCTTTCTCCGCATCCCCGCCAACATCTGTCGTTTCCTGACTTGTTAATTTTAGCCATTCTGACTGGTGTGAGGTGGTATCTCATTGAGGTTTTGATTTGGATCTCCCTGAAGCAGAGCAATGTTGAGCAATTTTTCATGTTTCTGTAGGCCATTTCGATGTCTTCTTTGGAAAAATGTCTGTTCATGTCTTCTGCCCATTTCTTGATTGGATTCTTTGTTCTTTGGGTTTTGAGTTTGATAAGTTCTTTATAGATTTTGGATACTAGCCCTTTATCTGATATGTCATTTGCAAATATCTTCTCCCATTCTGCCGGTTGTCTTTGGTTTTCTTGACTGTTTCTTTTGCTGTGCAAAAGCTTTTTATCTTGATGAAGTCCCAATAATTCATTTTTGCTTTTGTTTCCGTTGCCTTTGGCGATGTTTCTAGGAAGAAGTTGCTTCGGCTGAGGTCGAAGAGGTTGCTGCCTGTCTTCTCCTTTAGGATTTGGATGGACTCCTGTCTCACATTGAGGTCTTTCAACCATTTGGAGTCTATTTGTGTGTGTGGTGTAAGGAAATGGTCCAGTTTCATTCTTCTGCATGTGGCTATCCAATTTTCCCATCACCATTTGTTGAAGAGACTGTCTTTTTACCATTGGACATTCTTTCCTGCTTTGTCAAAGATGAGTTGACCATAGAGTTGAGGGTCCATTTCTGGGCTCTCTATTCTGTTCCATTGATCTATGTTCTGTTTTTATGACAGTACCATACTGTCTTGATGATGAAAGCTTTGTAATAGAGCTGGAAGTCTGGAATTTTGATGCCACCAGCTTTGCTTTTCTTTTTCAACATTCCTCTGGATATTCGCTCTCTTTTCTGGTTCCATACAAATTTTAGGATGATTTGTTCCATTTCTTTGAAAAAAGTGGATGGTATTTTAATGGGGATTGCATTGAATGTGTAGATTGCTCTAGGTAGCATTGACATCTTCACAATATTTGTTCTTCCAATCCATGAGCATGGAACGGTTTTCCATTTCTTTGTGTCTTCCTCAATTTCTTTCATGAGTATTTTATAGTTTTCTGAGTACAGATCCTTTGCCTCTTTGGTTAGATTTATTCCTAGGTATCTTATGGTTTTGGGTGCAATTGTAAATGGGATCGACTCCTTAATTGCTCTTTCTTCTGTCTTGTTGTTGGTGTATAGGAATGCCACTGACTTCTGTGCATTGATTTTATATCCTGCCACTTTACTGAATTCCTGTTTGAGTTCTAGCAGTTTTGGGGTGGAGTCTTTGGGGTTTTCCACATAAAGTATCATATCATCTGCAAAGAGTGAGAGTTTGACTTCTTCTTTGCCAATTTGGATGCCTTTGGTTTCTTTTTGTTGTCTGATTGCTGTGGCTAAGACTTCCAATACTATGTTGAATAGCAGTGGTGATAGTGGACATCCCTGCCACATTCCTGACCTTAGGGGGAAAGCTCTCCGTTTTTCCCCATTGAGAATGATCTTTGCTGTAGGTTTTTCATAGATGGCTTTTATGATATTGAGGTATGTACCCTCGATCCCTATACTCTGAAGAGTTTTGATCAAGAAAGGATGCTGTACTTTGTCAAAAGCTTTTTCTGCATCTATTGAGAGGATCATATGATTCTTGTTCTTTCTTTTGTTAATGTATTGTATCACGTTGATTGATTTGCGGATGTTGAACCAACCTTGCAGCCCAGGGATAAATCCCACTTGGTCGTGGTGAATAATCCTTTTAATGTACTGTTGGATCCTATTGGCTAGTATTTTGGTGAGGACTTTTGCATCCATGTTCATCAAGGATATTGGTCTGTAATTCTCCTTTTTGATGGGGTCTTTGTCTGGTTTTGGGATCAAGGTAATGCTGGCCTCATAAAATGAGTTTGGAAGTTTTCCTTCCATTTCTATTTTTTGGAACAGTTTCAGAAGAATAGGTATTGATTTTTCTTGAAATGTTTGGTAGAATTCCGCTGGGAAGCCATCTGGCCCTGGGCTTTTGTGTTTTGGGAGATTTTTGATGACTGCTTCAATTTCCTTAGTGGTTATAAGTCTGTTCAGGTTTTCTATTTCTTCCTGGTTCAGTTTTGTAGTTGATACATCTCTAGGAATGCCTCCATTTCTTCCAGGTTATCTAATTTGCTGGCATAGAGTTGCTCATAATATGTTCTTATGATTGTTTGTATTTCTTTGGTGTGGTTGTGATCTCTCCTCTTTCATTCATGATTTTGTTGATTTGGGTCATTTCTCTTTTCTTTTTGATAAGTCTGGCCAGGGGTTTATCAATCTTGTTTATTCTTTCAAAGAACCAGCTCCTAGTTTCATTGATCTGTTCCACTGTTCTTTTGGTTTCTATTTCATTGATTTCTGCTCTGATCTTTATGATTTCTCTTCTCCTGCTGGGTTTAGGCTTTATTTGCTGTTCTTTCTTCAGCTCCTTTAGGTGTAGGGTTAGGTTGTGTACTTGAGACTTTTCTTGTTTCTTGAAAAAGGCTTGTATTGCTATATACTTGCCTCTTAGGACTGCTTTTGCTGCATCCCAAAGATTTTAAATAGCTGTGTTTTCATTATCTTTGGTTTCCATGAATTTTTTAAGTTCTTCTTTAATTTCCTGGTGGACCCATTCATTCTTTAGTAGGATGCTCTTTAGCCTCCATGTATTTGAGTTCTTTCCGACTTTCCTCTTGTGATTGAGTTCAAGTTTCAAAGCATTGTGGTCTGAAAATAGGCAGGGAATGATCCCAATCTTTTGGTACCAGTTGAGACCTGATTTATGACCCAGGATGTTATCGATTCTGGAGAATGTTCCATGGGCACTAGAGAAGAATGTGTATTCCATTGCTTTGGGATGGACACATGGATGTCTTCTTTGGAGAAATGTTTATTCTTGTATTCTGCCCATTTTTAAGATGGATTATTTGTTTTTTGAGGTATTGAATGTTATAACTTTTTTATATAATTTCAATACTAATTTTTATCAGATATGTCATTTGCAAATATCTTCTCCCATTCCATGTGTTACATATTATTATTTTTTTTTAAGATTTTATTTATTTATTTGACAGAGAAAGAGACAGCTAGAGAGGGAACACAAGCAGGGGGAGTGGGAGAGGGAGAAGCAGGCTTCCCGCCGAGCAGGGAGCCCGATGCAGGGCTCGATCCCAGGACCCTGGAATCATGACCTGAGCCGAAGGCAAGTGCTTAATGACTGAGCCACCCAGGCGCCCCTAGTTTTTTTGTTTGTTTGTTTCCTTTGTTGTGCAGAAGCTTTCCATTTTGATATAGCCCCAATAGTTTATTTTTGCTTTTGTTTCCCCTGCCTCAGGAGACCTATCTAGAGAAAAGTTGCTATGGCTGATGTCAGAGAAGTTACTACCTGTACTCTCTTAAAGGATTTGTATGATTTCAATCTCACATTTAGGTTTTTAATCCATTTTGAATTTATTTTTGTGTATGGTATAAGAACGTGGTCCAGTTCCTTTCTTTTGCTTGTAGCTGTCCAGTTTACTGTCTTTTTCCCATTGGATAGTCTTTCCTGCTTTGTCTGTCAAAGATTAATTGACCATATAGTTATGTGTTTATTTCTGGGTTTTCTATTTTGTTCTATTGATCTGTGTGTTTATTTTTGTGCCAGTACCATATGTCTTGATCACTACAGCTTTGTAATATAACTTGAGGACTGGGATTGTGATACCTCCAGCTTCACTTTCATTTTTTAAGATGCTTTCACTCATTTGTAGTTCCATACAATTTTTAGAATTGTTTTTCTAATTCTGTGGAAAATGCTGTTGGTATTTTGATGGGGATTGCATTACATGTGTAGACCACTTAAGGTAGTATAGACATTTTAAAAATATTCTTCCAATCCATAAGCATGGAATGTCTTTTCATTTCTTTGTGTCATCTTCAATTTCTTTCATCTGTTTTATGAAACTATAAAGTTTTCAGAGTATAGTCTTTCACCTCTTTGGTTAGGTTTATTCTAGGTATCTGACTGTTTTTGGTGCAATTGTAAATGGGATTGATTCCTTGATTTCTCTTTCTGCTGCCTCATTATTAATGTGGAGAAACAAATTTCTGTACACCAATTTTGTATCTTGCAAATTTACTGAATTCATGTATCAGTTCTAGCAGTTTTGGGGAGGCATCTTTGGTTTTTTTTATATATATAGCACCATGTTACCTGCAAATACTGAAAGTTTGACTTCATCCTTACCAATCTGGATGCCTTTTATTTCTTTCTGTTGTCTGATTGCTATGGCTAGGACTTCCAGTACTATGTTGGAAAAAAAAAAAAAAATTGACCATGTTGTTCCTGACCTTAGAGGAATGGTTCTCTGTTTTTCCCCATTGAGGATGATGTTAGCTCTGGTGTTTTCATAAATGGCCTTCATTATGTTGAGGTATGTTCCCTCAAAACCTAATTTTTGAGGTTTTTACCATGAATGGATGTTGCTTTGTCAAATGCTATTTTGCGTCTATTGAAATGATCATATGGTTTTTATCCTTTCTCTTATTGATGTGCTGTAACTCACTGATTCATTAGTAAATATTGAACCACCTTTCCAACCCAGGAATAATCCCACTTGATCATGGTGAATAAATTTTTAATGGATTGTTGAATTCAGTTTGCTAGTATTTTGTTGAGAATTTTTGCATCCATGTTTATTGGGAATATTGGCCTGTAGCTCTCTATTTTAGAGAAGTCTTTATCTGGTTTTGATATCAGGTTAATGTTGGCCTAATAGAGTGAATTTGAAAGTTTTCCTTCCTGTTCTATTGTTTGGAATAGTTTCACAAGAATAGTAGTAACTCTTCTTTAAATATTTGATAGATTTCACCTGTGAAGCCATCTAATCCTGGACTTTTGTTTGTTGGGAGTTTTTTAAATTACAGATTCAATTTCTTTGCTGGTTATCAGTCTGTTTAAATTTTCTATTTCTTCCTATTTTAGTTTTGGTAGATTATATGTTTCTAGGAATTTATCAATTTCTTCCAGGTTGTTCAATTTGTTAGCATATGGTTTTCCATAATATTCTTTTATAATCCTTTGTATTTATTTTTTTTAAGGATTTTATTTATTTATTTTAGAGAGAGAGTGAGAACTCATGAGTAAGGGGAGGGACAGAGGGGGAGGGAGAGGGACAAGCAGACTCCATGCTGAGCATAGAGCCAAACAGGGAGCTTTATCTCACCACTGTGAGATCATAACTTGAGCAGAAACCAAGAGCCAGACACTCAACTAGCTGAGCCACCCAGGTACCTCAATAATCCATTCTATTTCTGTGGTGTTGGTTGTTATTTCTCCTCTCATTTGATATTTTATTGATTTGAGTCCATTCTTTATTTTTCTTTATAAGTCTGGTTAGAAGTTCATCAGTTTTATTGATTTTTCAAAGAACCAGCTTCTGGTTTTATTCATCTGTTCTATTGTTTCTGTTGTTGTTGTTGTTTTAGTTTTTATATCATTGATTTCTGCTCTAATCTTTATTATTTTCTTTCTTGTGCTGGTTTTAGGTTTTGTTTGTTTTTCTTTTTCTAGTTTCTTTAGGTGTAAGATTTGGTTGTTTATTTGAAACTCTTCTTACTTTTCAAGGTAGGCCTGTGTTACTATAAACTTCCCTCTTAGGACTGCTTTTGCTGCATCCCAAATGTTTTGGACCCTTGTGTTTTCATTTTCATTTGTTTCTATGTACTTTCTAAATTTCTTACTGTATTTCCTGGTTGACACACTCATTGTTTAATAACAATGTTATTTAACCTCCATGTATTTTGATCTTTCCAAATTTTTTCTTGTGGTTGACTTCTGGTTTCATAGCATTGTAGTCAGAAAAGATGCATGGTATGACTTTGATCTTCTTGAATTTGTTGAGACTTCTTTTGCCAGCTGTGACCTGTTCTGGAGAATGTTCCATGTGAACTTGAAAACAATATATATTCTGCTGTTTTAGGATGGGATGCTCTAAATATATCTGTTAAGTCCATCTGGTCCAGTATGTCATTCAAAGCCATTGCTTTCTTATTGATTTTCTGTTTAGATGATCTGTCCGTTGATGTAAGTGGGGTGTTAAACTCCCCTACTAGTATTGTATTATTATTGCTTAGTTCCTTTGTGTTCATTATTAACTATTTCATGTGTTTGAGTGTTCCTATTTTGGGTGCATAAATATTTACAGTTGTATATCTTCTTGTTGTATTGTCCCCTTTATTATTATATAGTATCCTTCTTTATCTCTTGTTATAGTCTTTGTTTTAAAGTTTACTTTGTCTGATATAAGTATTGCTACTCCAGCTTTCTTTTGACATCCATTTGCATGATAAATGTTTGTCCATCCCCTCACTTTCAAACTGCAGGTGTCTTTAGGTCTAAAGTGAGTCTTTTATAGATAGCATATAGATGGAGCTTTTTTTTTGTTTTTTGTTTTTTGTTTTAATCCATTCTGACACTCTATGTCTTTTGGTTGGAGCTTTTAGTCCACTTATATTAAAAGTTATTTTTGAAAGCTATGTATTTTTTTGTCATTTTATTATTCATTTTGTGGTTGTTTCTGAAGATTTTCTCTGCTCCTTTCTTATCTTTCTCCCTTTCATGTTGATTTTCTTTAGTGATATATTTGGATTTCTTTCTCTTTATTCTTTGCTTATTTATTGTGGTTTTTGATATATGGTTGCTATTATGTTTGTATATAACTTCTTCTGCATATAGCAGTCTACATTAAGTTGATGATCATTTAAGTTTGAAACCATTCTTTACTCCTCTCTTCCCCATGTTTTGGGTATAAGTGTCATCTCTTACATCCTTCTCTTTTGTGAGTTCCTTGAGTAAGTTTTTACAGAAATATTCATTTTTACTGCTTTTATGTTTCCTAAATTTTTACTGTGACTTTTGCTCTCTCTTTTCCGAAGAGTACCCTTTAACATTACTTATAGGGCTGGTTTATTGATCATGAACTCCTTCCTTTCTTGTTTGTCTGGGAAACTCTTTATCTCTCCTTCTATCCTGAATGATAGCCTTGTTAGATAGAGTATTCTTGGCTGCAGGTTTTTCCCATTCAGCACTTTGAATATATCGTTTCTGGTTTAGAAAGTTTCTGGTGAGAAATCCTCTGCTAGTCTTATAGGTTTTCCCTTGTAAGTTGCTGTCTTCTTTGTTTTACTGCTTTTAATTTTTTTTTTCTTTATCACTGTATTTTGCTAATTTAATTACATGTTTTGGCATGAATCAGCTTTTGTTGATTTTTATGGGAGTTCTCTGTGCCTCCTGTGTCTAGATATCTGTTTCCTTCCCACAGATTAGGGAAGTTTTCAGCTATTATCTCTTCTTCTTCAAGAAGATCAAAGTCATACCATGCATCTTTTCTGACTACAATGCTATGAAACCAGAAGATGTAGAGATCTACATCTACATCTACATCTACATCTCTGGTTTCAGAGATGTAGCCCCCTGTTCCTCAGGGGCTGGCACTTCTGAGAGTGTCTCCCATGTGTGCTGCATGTGCTCTGCTGTTGTGTCCTGTCCACTTTATCCTCCAGGACAGTGATCTTAAAGAGGCTCTCTTTGCCTGTTGTGGGCAGTGTTTGGTCCCTGGCCTGAATGTGCACCTTTTATCTAGGTGTGCTCTAGTCTGTCCGTGAAAAGAGACCTGTTGCCACTGATGCCAGAACTGAGGCTCTACAAAACTCCCAGGTTGGAAGACATGGTGTAGGCTGGTCTTCTGGGGGATGGAGCCTGCCATGCTGGGACTGAGACAAGTATAACTGGGAACGGCAGTTCTACCTAAGTGTGGGAGGCAGGGCTTGGTGTAAGCAAATTAGGTAGGGAGTGTCTGTGCTTTGCTGGTTCCCACAGCTTTGCTTTCATTGATATATCCCAAATATCATTGCCAACACCAATGTCAAGGATTTTGTCTCCACGTTTTCTTCTAAGTATCAGAAGCATTTCTATATACTACAATAAATTATCTGAAAAAGGAATAAATAAAATAAGAGCATTTACACTAGTATCAAAAACAATAAAATACTTACTAATAAATTTAACCAGGAAGGTTAAAAATCTGCATACAGATACTATAAGATTTTGATGACAAGAATTAGAGAAGACACAAATAAATGGAAAATTACCTGATGATCATGGATTGAAAGAATTAATATTGTTAAAATATCCATACTACACAAAGTCATCTATAGATTAAATGCAATCTCTATTAAGATAAAAAACAAAAAAAGAAAGAAAAAAAGTCTTTGTGACCTAATGTTCTCACGGAGTTGAAGAACAGTATTGTGTGTGTGTGTGTGTGTGTGTGTGTGTGTGTGTGAAATTCAGAGATGAAAGTAGCATTACTGGATAAGTTTATTAATGTATCTGAAGGCCAAACTGACATAAAAAAAATCAGAGAGATCTTTGATCTTATATCAAAAGTTTGACTATGTTTGTATCAAAAGCAGTTGTAGTAAGCTGAAGCATATACACATATGCGTTAACCTCCGTTTTAAGTCACTCAATTAATACTGGCGGTACCTTCTTAAAAAGTATTTAAAAAGTAACATGCTCAATGTAATTAAAGATAAACAAATAAATGAAGTGACCTAAAGAGTTTAAAATGGAAAAAGAAAATCCCTTTTTTCACAACTTTTATTTTTAATTTCCAGATCCTTCGAATTTTTTTCAGGAAATTGCTTATGCATACGTGAAAGTATATACATATATGTTCTCTTTCTCTCTTTCAGTATTTCTCTCACTAAATCTTTCTTTCTTTCTTTCCTTTGTTTCATAGAAATTCTGTAAGAAACTTGCTATAAGAATATATTTGGGATAGTATCTGTATCAATGCATATCATTATTTTTAATGTTTACCTAGTATTCTGTTTTTTTTTTTTTTCAAGATTTTATTTATTTTGACAGATAGAGAGACACAGCGAGAGAGGGAACACAAGCAGGGGGAGTGGGAGAGGGAGAAGCAGGCTTCCCGCTGAGCAGAGAGCCTGATGTGGGGCTCGATCCCAGGGTCCTGGGATCATGACTTGAGCAGAAGGCCACCCAGGTGCCCCTACCTAGTATTCTGTAGTATATAAGTACCACAGCTTATTTATTATTTATTTAAGCATATTTTTGTTATTTCCAGAATTGTATTCATACCAACATTATATCAATGAATAATTCCCATTGACAAGTGTCTTTTACACTTACGCTACTCTATTTTTGTGTAGATTACAGAGTTGAAATTGTCATAAGTGTGTTCATTTAAATGTTTTAAACATTAACAAATTCTTACCAAAATGTTGCATAAATGTATAATTATAGCAAAGTCATATTATACTACCGTTTCTCTACATGCTAATCTGTGCCTTTTGGAGGAAGAAGACTTCAGAGATTTTTGTGTACCATTCAAATGTCTTATATACATATGCATTTTATATGTGTATGCATAATATACTATATCCTCCATATTTGTGTGCATGTGTTTGTGTGTATGTATACACACATGTGAATACACTATACACATACACACGCACACATACACACTGTTTTCCTATGGTGTTCATAGATTTTAAAGTAGAAGTTCCCTCTTGAATCTATTATTTAGCTGGATTATAATTGGAGCACTCGGTGACAAGCTTCTCCTCAGCAATTTGCTTTTTGAGTAATGATTGTTCTCTTGCTCCTTCATGAAATGAATGAGGTCAAGGTCAAGTCAATTATGAAGGGGGGAAACATAGAAATGAATGCAAATTACTCAGAATTAGTTTAAATAACCCTAGATTTGTTTAACTAACACTTAATTTAAAAAAAAATCCTTGAAGTCTTACTTCCTGAATGAGTCCTTTTCCAACTAAGCAAAACTGAAATGTAGATGCAACCTTCTAGAAACCACTGACACAGCAATACTTTCTCCTGGCATCTAAAAAAACACTGCAGTTGCAAAATAACTGATTTGCATCTTCAACAGCAAGGGGACTCATTCTTAGATCAACAAAAATTTCTGAATTTTATACGAAGGTTAAAGGTATTCTTATTACCAAGAGAATCAGTAATTCAATCACTCATTTAATCATCCCTTTGGCAAGCATTTTTAGTGTGTTATTCCTGGGAGAGTGCTATCATCCTTCCTTTGAAATAAGGTCCACCTATCTCTGGGTCTTTGGCTTTGGATATCTTATTCATGTTCTCAGAGATAAGACCCTCATCTATATATCAGTATATATCAAAAAAAACTTAAGTGTCTGATGAATAGGCATTTAGTAATTATTCTATCTCTTCCTTTATATCCCTCATCAGTGTAAATGATTGTCCTGATAATTTGCTCTTTAGTCAAAGATCCCAGGGATCCCTGCTTTAGAAGTATCCATACATACAATATCGAGAGGTATTCTGATATTGCCCATTCATATTGTAATCTACAAACTGCACATGCAACTACTCTTCCCAGTTTGTAACATTATGCTACCTCAACACTTTTTTTTTTTTAAGATTTTATTTATTTATCAGAGAGAGAGAGACAGAGGCAGGCAGAGGGAGAAGCAGGCTCCCCGCTGAGCAAGGAGCCCGATGTGGGACTCGATCCCAGGAACCTGGGATCATGACCTGAGCCAAAGGCAGGCAGACGCTTAACCGACTGAGCCACCCAGGCGTCCCGCTACCTCAACACTTTAATCTTGCTTCTATACTTCTATATATACAACAGGAGATCCAATTATATTTTGCTGTCCATTGTTAACAACCAAGTTTGATAGTTTTCATAAATAATCTATGTCCTAGAGAGTGAAAAATGGAACACGCTGTAATGTTCTTAATTTTACCTCATTTTTATTTCTTTAGAACTCTGCTTTTTAAAAAATATTGCCATTCTTTTCCTGTATTCCTACCAATTATTTCTCTTAAGCAAAAGTATGATTCTGCCTTGGGTGTCTTATCTTCTTATCTTCTCAATCCATACACCTTCCTAGAGATGAACGAAGGATATATATATATATCTCCAACTATATTTGCCAAAAGTACTTCAGGCTCATCTGTCCATTATTTAACGCATCATCTCCTTCTCTCCCAAACTGTTTCCTCGACCGTCAGTTCACATTTTAGTGAATGACACCAAAGTGCACTCTGTTGGCAAACATGGGAAATTGGGAATTGCATTCCCTTTCTCTGATTTTTTTTTTATATTGAGAAATTATTTAACACTGTCAAGTTCACATCCCAAATAACTATTATCTATCCTATCCTCTCTGTCTTTACTTCTAGCACTTTATTTTCAAGTCCTCTTTATTTTTTACCTGGAATTTAGCAAACATGATTCTTACCAGGATTATGATATTCATATTCCTTCATAATCTTTCCTCTGTATAAATCTCAATCTTTCTTCCCTCATACCTTTCACTGCCTCAATATATTTTATTATTCCATGCCTGCAGTGTTTGCACACAAAGTACTAGAACATGAGGAAAACCTGAATGCTGTCACCCCTTTGGTTTGCCCAAACTGGCTGATTCATTTTTATTCACTGCTATAAAAACATGAATATTTATTCCAAAAAAACACAATGATTTACCCAGGTAAAAATAGGTTATTTTCTCGTTAAGGTTATGCTAGGATCCCCAGCCTCCAAAGCTCATGCCTGTCTTACACACCTAACAGCTATTCATCCTCCAAAGTTCAGTTCATACATAATCTAATCACATCCAGGAAGGCTTTCCAAGATTCTGGAAGTTTGAAATAAGACCCTCTTTTGATGTGTCCTAAGGCAGTATTAGTTATCACACAATTGTTGATTTGTCTTTCACCTTTGCTAAACTGCAAGCTACTAAAGATCTTTTATTTTGTTTTCTTCAGCCTCTACTAATACTGTGCCTGGCATATAATGGATAATTGATATATAGACAAACAAATAAATAGATCAAGATATACCCATATATATACTTTACTTAGTATAATCCATTTTAGTTAATAACTTCAATAAATATGAAATGAATTGAGTTAAATTAAATAATAGAAATGATTTGAATTATAATGGATTTGTAACAAAAGACTTAGTTTAATAGGATGATTTCTATGTTCCTTCTCTACATTCATTCTTTGCTTAATATTTATGTGTTAATTTCTATATTGGCTGTTTGGCTTACAAGTTTTTCTTCACAGACATTCTAGTTAATGGGTTTGATTATAAATCTGCATCAGTCAGGGGCTGATCAGGTTTAGGATAATTTTAACACAAGCAAGCAACAAAGAGTTTTTTAAACAGATTTTTGTCACAACCTAATATTCTGATGAAAATTCTTAGCACTTAAAGGTTTAGAAAAGTGTTGTTTTTTTTTTCCTCCCATGTGCTTCAAAAGCAATTAAAAGATGGTTGTATAATTGGGGACCCAGTAGCAATTCAGAAGTCTGCTTCGATATTTCTACTCTTTTGTTTTGTATGGAAGTCTCTATTTTGAATTGAACTTCTAATTTTAAGCAGGAAGTTCCTGTGAGATCAAATAAATTGTTGGGAAGGCATTACTCAAGCTCCAAATGAAAGATTGTCTGCTTTGTGATACTTTTCTTTGCTGACTCCGTAAAGTTAACCACTTTTTGCTAGGGGTTTCTTTGACATTGAGGTTGGATTATATGGGCGCCTGGGTGGCTCAGTTGGTTGAGAGATTGGATTATAGTTAGTTGCCTTTGATGTTGCTTTCCTTAATCAACCATGCACTCCTTGAGTGCAGGGAATACAGTTTGTTGCTCTCAAAACTCTAAGTGAGAAAGGAAAGACGCAAAGAATGTAGGAAGCGAGGTAAAGGAGGCAACAACAAAAAAAGTAGTCTGAATATTTTTGCAGCCACTTAATATATTTTTATCTCAAATCCTATTGCTCCCTTACTGACTTCCGATTGGCTCTGTATCTACCAGGATAGCATCCTATCTGTACTTACTTGTATTCCAATAGTTCTCTATCTTCACATCCATTTTATCTCCCATTTACCTAAAGCAGTTCTGTGAACTAGCTGTTTGTAAGGAAGCAGTTGATTTGGTTAATTAAAGACTGGATAACTATTAGCTGTTTTTACATGGTATCCCTTTAAAGTTTTAATGTTTAAAAGAAAGACATGCTAACTCAAAGCATTGAATCTCATCTTAGTCTGTTCAAGCTGCGATAATAAAATACCATAGACTGTGTGGCTTATAAACAACAGAAACTTTTTGTTCACCGTTCTGGTGGCTAGAAGTCCAAGATCATGGTACCAGTATGGTCTAGTTCCGATGGGGACCCTCTTTTGCGTTGCAGATGGCCAGCTTCTCACTGTATCCTACATGGTCCAGAAGGGGCTAGGGAGATCTATAGAAGGACATTGAACCTTACCATGAAGGCTCTGCCCTCTTGACCCAATCATCTCCTAAAGGCCACACCTCCTGATACTATCACCTTGGGGATTAGAATTTCAATATATGAATTTGAGGGGTATAGCAGAACACAAACATTCAGAGCATAATAATCTCTGTAGAAATTAGCTGTGTAATTTTGGGATAAAGGGCTTTGTGATTATCAGTACCTCTCATGTCCCGCTCTGATTAATATTTTCAGAAGGGAGAAAGAATATGTTAACTAATTTCAGAAGTTAGTATTATGTGGAGAGAATAGAGTTTTGAGAGCTTAAGGGTTTTTTGTTTTGTTTTGTTTTAGTTTTTTCGGCATAACTTCTGAATAATTCACTCTGGTCATTTAAACACTAGCCCCAAACAGAAAGCTGGCAGAAGTTTTCAATGCAG
This sequence comes from Mirounga leonina, assembly GCF_011800145.1. NCBI lineage: Eukaryota > Metazoa > Chordata > Mammalia > Carnivora > Phocidae > Mirounga > Mirounga leonina. Next base: position 32,452,896 of record NW_023270387.1, on the reverse strand, counting down.
GATAAATCCAGATTTAAGGAGATTTTATGGGCCTCCTAGCTGCCTATCTGTTTCTCTATGTATTCAAGGCTTGGAGTCTGAAAGATAACACAATTATATGCTCCCCTTCTCCCTAAATAATACAGACTTCCCAGTTTTGGGTTTTTTTAAAAAAATATAATACCTTTACATTTCTTTAAGTCAGTGAAGTACTGGCGTCATTGCGTTGCTGAAAGCTCTTTCTCTTCTCCCCAGTTAAAATTTTCTGGGGGCGCCTGGGTGGCTCAGATGGTTAGGCGTCTTCCTTCAGCTCAGGTCATGATCCCAGAGTCCTGGGATCGAGTCCCGCATCGGGCTCCCGGCTCAGCGGGGAGCCTGCTTCTCCCTTTGACCCTTGCCCCTCTCATGCTGTTTCTCTCTTGCTCTCTAAAAAAATAAATAAAAAATCTTAAAAAAAAATTTTTTTTTTCTGAACCTAATCATCAAGGAGCCTTTTGCCAGTCTCATGGTTGTTGGTTCATAAATGAATGACACTCTCCAGTCCAAGGGCTAGCTAATCGCCAAGCCTGAATGCTGTGTGGGTTTACTGTGTGTTCTTTTTACTTTTCAAAGTCATAACAGATGAGGTACAATGGCTTCCGCTTCCACATTTGAGCTGCTTCACTAAACAGGAGGTAATCCCTCACCTTAGGCTATTGCATAATACATTCCAGCTTGTTGCACTGAGCATTTTTGACAGCTTTGACATTTGTTACTGGTCGTTGGTCTTGGATTTTTTTTTTTTTTTTTTTTTTTTTGGATCTGTGAATCTCAGTGGCATGGCTTGCCCTCATACTCATCATTCCTTGGTCAGCAAAGTAGTTTGGGAGCCTTGTTCAGGAGCTGGGCCAAAAATGAACATCCCCCAAATAAGTATTTAGATGTTTGTGAATGATTGTGTTTAAAAATGTCAGAATGCTCTCTTTGGATATGATGGCACAAGGTAGTTATTCTTCAATTTTCTTTCTTTTAAGATTTTATTTATTTTTGCAAGAGAGAGAAAGAGAGGGAATGAGTTGGGGGGAGGATCAAAGGGAGATGGAGAAGCAGACTCCCCACTGAGCTGGGAGCCCCGATGTGGGACTCAGTCCCAAGACCCTGGGATCAAGACCTGAGCCAAAGGCAGACGCTTAGCCAACAGCCATGCTGGTGCCCTATTCTTCAATGTTGTAACTATCTTGTCCTCCCTTTATTTTATTTTTTTTTAAGATTTTATTTATTTATTTGACAGAGAAAGACAAAGCGAGAGAAGGAACACAAGCAGGGGGAGTGGGAAGGGAGAAGCAGGCTTCCTGCTGAGCAAGGAGCCCCATGCGGGGCTCAATCCCAGGACCCTGAGAGCATGACCTGAGCCGAAGGCAGACACCCAACAACTGAGCCCCCCAGATGCCCCTTGTCCTCCCTTTAAAATGGGAATGTTATACAGATTTTTTTATACATAAAACCTTTATCTTTTTGAAGTGAGGGCTGGTTCACACTCCTCTCTTGCATCCACATTTCCAAGTACCACTGCCTCCTATTTATTCATAGTATTCTATGCTGCTGTTCATTTTAGATACTTTGCATTTTATTTTATAAAAAATTTTAAACGATTTATTTATTTATTTTGAGAGAGCAAGAGAAAGCAGGGGGAGGGGCAGAGGGAGTGGGAGAGAATTCTAAGCAAGCTCCCAGCTGAGCATGGAGCTCTGCACCCTAAGATCATGACCTGAGCTAAAACTAAGAGTGAGATACTCAACTGACTGAGCCATCCAGGCATCCCAATACTTTGTATTTTAAATTATAGTCATTGAAAATGTAAGTAAGTACATCAAAAATGAAACAGCAATAGTGTTTGTGTAGGAAGATTAAAAGTGTTGATTTCTCATCTGAACTTCTTTAATCATATTTTATTTGTAAGACTATGAATTTTAATGCATGAATAAATAAATATTATATAAATAATAGTTATAAATGCCACTTTAAAGTTATTATTTACTCACTTCATAATAGTAATTCTAGGAATCTACTTGAATAAAATGAACAGAAAATCCAGAAAAATCATTGGATTATTTAGTGTGGTAAAAATTAAAAAAAACAAAATGCTCTAAGATGAAGTAATTGATAACACCATAGTAGAGAATCCTCAGGAAATATTCTCTGGTCATGGAAAATTGTGGTTAGTAAAAATATCTAAGGAGATAAAAAGTGCTATTTATGTAGAAAAGCAGATGAAATGATCATCATGTGAAATGATACAAATTAAGGTTATTCAAATATTTTGATTACCATATTCAGCAGGAAATATATTGTACATATGACCCTCATATACACATAAACATAAAAACTTTAAAAAAATAAAAACAATAGGGCGCCTGGGTGGCTCAGTTGGTTAAGCGACTGCCTTCGGCTCAGGTCATGATCCTGGAGTCCTGGGATCGAGTCCCGCATCGGGCTCCCTGCTCTGCAGGGAGTCTGCTCCTCCCTCTGACCCTCCCCCCTCTCATGTGCTCTCTCTCTCATTCTCTCTCAAATAAATAAATAAAATCTTAAAAAAAAAATCAAAACAATAGTCACATGAAATATAATACATACTGACATTTTCTTTTTTCTTTCTGTTTTATTTTTTTAAAGAATTTAACTTGTGACCTATTAGATTTCTTAACTAGCAAATGAGTTATGATTTGTAGTTAACCCAATACTGATAATACATTATCATATATATTCTGAGACTATTCTAGAAGGAAATGAGACATGATATTAATATTTTTATATCTGAGCACTTGGATTTGGTATATTTTAATTTTTACCTTATTCTGTTCTAAATTTTAAAAAAATATTGATAATACTGGTGAAGATAGCCTAATGTACACAGTTGTTGAATCACTATGTTGTATTCCTGAAACTAATGTAACATTTGTATCAACTATACTTGAACAAAAAATAATAATAATAAAATAAAATGTCAAAAATATTGACAATACAGTATATTAATAATACAACCATGACTCATTTTTCACTTACCATATTTTTTCATCAAGTGTAAATATGTTTTACATTCCAAAGTTTCATTTGCTTCCAATATTCTTCCAGTTTTCAGTAAGGCAGGGGCCTACTAATTCCCATAGTATTTTCTTAGACATAGTAAATTCAAGGTAAGTAACTATTACATAAATGAATGAGTGGATGAATAAGTGTATGAAAGGCTTATATAACAACTTAAATGTCCTTTTATGATGTAAATTTTTTCATCTTATTTACTTTATTAAAGAGCACCATAAGTTCTACTAAAATGGAAGTTAATGTAGTCAAAAAACTACTTGGATAGCATTTAAAAACATTTTCTAATTAAAACAACAACAACAAAAAGCTGACAGCCAATTTAAAAATATATACAACCATAATTTTTAAAAGTGTAGGTTTTATGTCAACCCAGCAATTCACAAGGTGAAATTTTAAATATAAAAACATGACGTGTAAAATAAAGTGGCAACGCCCGCCCCCCCCCCCCCCCACACAGCCAACTATGAAAACTTGGGGAAATGTTTACAGTTATATGATGGGGGTAAAAGTGTCTTAGAACCAAAAGCAGTAAGTTGAATATAAATCATCATACAGAGGGTGCCTGGTGGTTTAGTCAATTAAGTGTCTGTTTTCGGCTCAGGTCATGATCCCAGGGTCCTGGGATCAAGCCCCTAATCCAGCTCAGTGGGGAGCCTGCTTCTCCCTCTCCCTTTGCCCTCCCCCCCATTCTTTCTCTCTCTCTCAAATAAATGAATAAAATCTTTAAATCAATCAATCATCATAGAGTTTTACACTTCGAAAAAAAATGAATGCTCACATATATCTCAGAAGTTGTGGCTAACAAGAATAGACAGTATTGTCTCAGTTCAGTCCTAAGTTTCCTAAAATCCTCATTTGAAAGCAAGATTGTTGTCATTATAGTTTTTTGTTTGTTCTTTTGTTCAATTTCAGAGTTCCATAAGAAACTGAAGTCAGTTTACCAGAGTACATGAAAAGTTTTCAAAATTTTGTGAATAAATATTGAAGATATAGCATTTATAAAAGAAGAAATTAATGTTATTTCAACACAGATTTCCATGCACCTCCAAAATAGGAATGGAAAATTGTCCCTTTTGTTCACTGAAAAAAAGTAAAGGTTGGTTATTTTAGGAAAAAGAAAAAAGAAAAGTGTTATTAAATTCACTTTAAAGCAAAACTGAACAAAGTAATTTTTACTGTGATAAAAAATATTTGGTTGAGGTTTTTGAAATCTCATAAATTAATAAGAAAATATCATAATGTCCCAGAGGTTTTGATTTTCTCTTGAATAATACACTTTTATACAAAAAATTAAATGTAAACAAAAAGTCAAGAAACCAATGGAAGAAAAAATTTTAAATTATTATAGATCATTTAATTTGGGGCTAATTTCCTTAATATATTAGCTTAATGTTAATTTTATGAATTAATGACTTAAGGTAGAAAGTTATCCCCAAGATAATATAAAAAATTTAAAGAACTTAATAATGAGAGACAACACTGCCCAGCATGTAACCTCAGAAACACTGGGCATGGAGTTCAAATGCTGTTCTATCTGTTATGCGTTCTAGAGCCCTATATGCTATTTTGCTTAAAGTTTTTTCACCTCTTTTCAATAAATGGTGTTGGGAAAACTGGACAGCTGCATCCAGAAGAATGCCCACTTTCTTACACCATACACAAAAATGAACTCAACATGGACAAGAGATCTAAATGTTAAGACAGGAAACCATCAAAATCCTCTAGGGATTTTGGCAGCAGCCTCTTTGACGTCAGCTGTAGCAACTTCTTACTAGACATGTCACCAGAGGCAATGGAAACAAAAGTAAAAATGAACTATTGGGATTTCATCAAGACAAAAATCTTCTGCACAGTGAAGGAAATAACAAAACTAAAAACAGCCTACAGAATGGGAGAAGATATTTGCAAACGACATATCTGTTAAATGGTTATATCCAAAGTCAATAAAGAATTTATCAAACTCGGGGTGCCTGGGTGGCTCAGTCATTAAGTGTCTGCCTTCAGCTCAGGTCATGATCCCAGGGTCCTGGGATCGAGCCCCACATCGGGCTCCCTCCTCCGTGGGAAGCCTGCTTCTCCCTCTCCTACTCCCCCTGCTGTGTTCCCTCTCTTGCTGTCAAACAAATAAAATCTTTGAAAAAAAAAAAAAAAGAACTTATCAAACTCAACACCAGAAAAACAAATAATCTAGTTAAGAAATGGAAAGAAGACATGAATAGACATTTTTCCAAAGAAAACATCCAGATGGCTAACAGACACATAAAAAGATGTTCAACATCACACATCAACAGGAAAATACAAATCAAAATCAGGATGAAATACCACCTCACCCCTGTCAGAATAGCTAAAATTAACAACATAGGAAACCACAGGTGTTGGTGAGGATGCAGAGAAAGGGGAAACCTCTTGCACTATTGGTGGGAATGCAAACTGGAAAACAGTATGGAAGTTCCTCAAAAAGTTTAAAAAAAAGTTAAAAATAGAACTACCCTACAATCCAGCAAATGCACTACTAAGTACCCAAAAGATGCAAAAATACAGATTCAAAGGGATACATGAACCTGTTTATAGCAGTATTACCAACAATAGCCAAACTATGGAGAAAGCCTAAATGTCCATTGACTGATGAATGGATAAAAAAGAAAAGAAGATGTGGTGTATGTGTGTGTGTGTGTGTAATGGAATATTACTCAGCCATAAAAAAAGAATGAAATCTTGTCATTTGCAATGATGTGGATGGAGCTAGAGTGCATTATGCTAAGTAAAATAAGTCAGAGAAAGACAAATACCATATGGTTTCACTCATATGACAAATTTAAGAAACAAAACAGGGGTGCTTAGGTGGCTCAACAGGTTAAGTGTCTGCCTTCGGCTCAGGTCATGATCTCAGGGTCCTGGGATCAGGCCCAGCATTGGGCTCCCTGCTCAGCAGAGAGCCTGCTTCTCCCTCTCCCTCTAGCTCTCCCACCCACTTGTGCTTTCTCTCTCTCTCTCTCTCTCACTCAAATAAATAAATAAAATCTTTTAAAAAAAGAAACAAAAAGGAAATAAAACAGATGAACATAGGTGAGGGGGAAAAGAGAGAGAGGGAAACAAACCAGAAGAGACTTTTACAATAGAGAACAAACTGAGGGTTAATGGAGGGAGGTGGGTGGGGAATGGGCTAGATGGGTGATGGGTATTAAGGAGGGCTCTTGTTATGATGAGCCCTGGGTGCTGTAAACTTATTTTCGTGAAATCCTGTGTAGCCCTAAGATGACAGAAAAAAATGTATTTTTGTACTGTTAGGTAAACACTTGCTCAACTTACCGGGACATTGTCTGTGTTTTTCATCATTGTATTTTTTGCCTATATTGACATTAATATTTTATTTATAATAATATATAATTAATATGTCATAAAATTCACTTAGAGAAAACTGATGCATTTTATAAAGCTCAAATTGGAAACCTTTTTAAAAATGAGATATTACCTCACACCAGTCAGAATGGCTAAAATTAACAAGTCAGGAAACGACAGATGTTAGCGGGGATGCAGAGAAAGGGGAACCCTCCTACACTGTTGGTGGAAAAGCAAGCTGGTGTAGCCACTCTGGAAAACAGTATGGAGGTTCCTCAAAAAATTGAAAATAGATCTGCCCTATGACCCAGCAATTGCACTGCTGGGTATTTACCCCAAAGATACAAATGTAGTGATCCAAAGGGATATGTGCACCCCAATGTTTATAACAGCTATGTCCACAATAGCCAAACTATGGAAAGAGCCAAGATGTCCATCGACAGACGAATGGATAAAGAAGATGTGGTATATATATACAATGGAATATTATGCAGCCATCAAAAGAAATGAAATCTTGACATTTGCAACGACATGGATGGAACTGGAGGGTATTATGCTGAGCGAAATAAGTCAAACAGAGAAAGACATGTATCATATGACCTCACTGATATGAGGAATTTTTAATCTCAGGGAAACAAACTGAGGGTTGCTGGAGTGGTGGGGGGTGTGAGGGATGGGGTGACTGGGTGGTAGACATTGGGGAGAGTATGTGCTATGGTGAGCACTGTGAATTGTGTAAGACTGTTGAATCACAGATCTGTACCTCTGAAACAAATAATACATTATATGTTAAAAAACAAAAAAGATAGTAGGAATGGAAAAATGAAGGGGGGGAAATCGGAGGAAGAGATGAACCATGAGAGACTATGGACTCGGAGAAACAAACTGAGGGTTCTAGAGGGGAGGGGGTGGGGGGATGGGTTAGTCTGGTGATGGGTATTAAAGAGGGCACGTACTGCATGGAGCACTGGGTGTTATGCACAAACAATGAATCATGGAACACTACATCAAAAACTAATGATGTAATGTATGGTGATTAACATAACATAAAAAAAAATAAGAAAACTTAACCTTAATCTTTTCCTTCAGTAATCAGTCTATTAGAATTCTGATTTGCGGGGCGCCTGAGTGGCTCAGTCGGTTAAGCGTCTGCCTTCGGCTCAGGTCATGATCCCAGGGTCCTGGGATCGAGCCCCGCATCGGGCTCCCTGCTCCACGGGAAGCCTGCTTCTCCCTCTCCTGCATCCCCGCTTGTGTTCCCTCTCTCTCTGTGTCTCTCTGTCGAATGAATAAATAAAATCTTTAAAAAAAAAAAAAAAGAATTCTGATTTGCATATTAGAGATCAGCATTAAGCCATAAATGACATGCATTTTCTATATGTAATGATGCTGCATTAAAAGACCTATAAACAAAATATGAAACCTTAAAATCAGTTCATCATATAGTTAATATTTTTGTATTAATTACTATTAACCTTACACAAAATGGATAATTGCTAGTTATGATGCTTTAGAAGATATTTATTTTTAACTATATTGTAGAGAGTCATACACTTTGGTGAATACAAATGTATATCTTTATAATTTTTTTTAAACAGTAAGAACTAGATCATGTCAATGTATTTTGCTAAATTGAACATTTTCTGTTCAGCTAGGGTTTTCTGACAACTTTCCTATGAGAGAAAGTGATTCACAGATTACTAATTGTGGTATGAACTGAGCAGTTAACTACGCAATATGAGATACTATAAGTGACAGAATAGAAAGAAAACACTAAGTGATGAGAAAATGGTTGATTTGGCAATGTACAAATTATAATTCTTTTATTCATAAGTTAAATGAGATATGTAAACAGCAAGACACAGCAGTGAAAAATCATCTTTACCATTTTCATGGTCTTTCTGTTATTACTGTTCTAAACCATAGAATTTTCTCAAATTAACAGAGCCTATTTTATAATGGTGAAAATTGTCCTTATAACCTTGGGCAATAAAATTAATATTTGGCTCAAATTTTATGCCAAGAAAAAGTCAACTTCACACAGATACTCTAATATCTGTAGTAAATAATACATTCTTTTCAGTGTTGTCTCTTTTTGAAAAGTTGAAATGTCAACAAAATAAAGAATAATAATCACACACACCCATACACAAACACACACACTTGCACACCCACACCCACCTCTCGTTCAAATCAATAACATAAGGTCAGTGAAACCAATGAGACAGTGACTCAGAAATGAGAATTTCTTTCTTTGCTATTGATAGAGTTGATAGGAGAATTTTGAAAACATCCCTTTAAAAAAATAGAATATGTAAAAATTCTAGTTTTAATCCTGGATTTGAAAAATTTCTGGCAGTTTATTTTACTTTTCTTTTTTTTTTTTTAAAGATTTTATTTATTTTTTTGAGACAGAGAGAATGAGAGACAGAGAGCATGAGAGGGAGGAGGGTCAGAGGGAGAAGCAGACTCCCTGCCGAGCAGAGAGCCCGATGCGGGACTCGATCCCAGGACTCCAGGATCTATTTTACTTTTCAATAAAATTTAATCTCGTGTGCAGAATTTTTGATATTAAAAGATGTAAGAACCTGCAATTTTCCCCATTTCATTTGGAATGCACATAAAAATTAGTCTGTGAGATACTTATGCTAGATGGCATTTTGTACCCTTACAATCCAGCAAGCAATATGATTAGTAGTTTATACAATGAAAAATGAATTGGCACTAATTGTAATCGACATTAAGAGTTTTTTTCTGATTATTTTAAATTATCTGATAAGTAGAAGAAAAGGGGGAAGGAAATTAAATATGAATTTCTTCTATATGCCTAAACAGGGATAGATTCTCTGCAAATGCTATCTAGTTTTATTCCTTACAACATCTTATAAACAGTTTTCAATCTCCATTTTGAAGATAAAATAAATATAGGGAGGTTAAGTATCAAGTCAGAAATATGAGAGGTATCCCACACTCTTTCTTTACCCCCAAATATAATCAATCACCAAGCTCTATTAAATTTTCCTTTTTAGCATCTTTTATATCAAACCCCTTTGTCTGTATTTCCTCTGTTATTGCCTTTGACCTTCATCACCTCTTGCCCGCATCCCTGCAATAGTCCCCAGGAAATGCAGTAGATCTTTCTCCACTGCCTCTCTATTCCTGCAATGTAAAACTAATCACACGAATCCTTTGCTTAATGCCCTTCAGTTTGTCTCCATTTTTCTAAGGATGTAGTCTGAAGCTCTTGGCAAGCTCTATGAGATTTTCTGCTTTCGGTCCCTGCTCATCACTCAAGGTTTGTTTTCACGGACTCTCATTCTATTTTTCTCCTAGACTTCTCAGCCATCCCAAGATAATTGCTATTGCTATTCCAAATCTATTTTCTGCTGCTTTACATCTGAGTATTTTCTCACCTGTCTCCCTCTGATGTGAGCTCTCTATCTCCCCATCCTAATTTCTACCTAATAGTCTTCTGTAAGCTAATGATAATGTTACCTCCTACAAGAAGCATACTTTACCTGATATCCCCATTCTCTGACCTCTTACAAGTAAATTGACAACTTCTACCACACACATATTTCTGTTGAGGCCACCTAACTTTTTGATAAGCATTATTAACTTACATGATTTTCCCTGACTATTAAACTGTGATTTCCTGAGGGCAGAAACCATGTTATATTTTGTATTTAGCTCTGATAACCAGCTCAGTTCTTGTGACATAGCAGACAATATTGTTTTGGCTGTAAATGAATATTGTTTGAGGATATGGAGAGTAGTACATTAGGTCATGGGAAAGTTTGAATAGCCGCCAGCAACCTAGAAGGAAATGAATTAGGAATCAATTCAGGCTATCCCAACAGTTATCAATTATGGACCTTCTTTCAGAGGTTTGTAATTAATGTGGCTCAACTTTAATTATTCCATATCTGTATGGGTGTATGCAGTATGTGTGTGTGTGTGTGTGTGTGTGTTATAGATTTCACATTTCCAGTAGACTAAATCAGATTTGCTTAAATTGAGTCAGGTATGTACAACTGAGTCACTAACCAAATAATTTATATTATTTGGTTAAATATGACCAATAGGTGCATTCACAGGGAAAAAAAGGATTTTTGAGAGCCAGACCACCACGTTATGAGGTGCCCACTAAAGCATTCAGTGGATTTTAGCTGACTAGATAGTGGTTAACAGGAAAAAAGAGCAGGCACATATATAAAATATTTATCAGGTGAAAAACAGTAAATCCAGGAGTATAAAACCACTAAAACTTCTGAGACTTTAAGAGCCAAAATCACTAGAGGCAAACCATCAACAAGGTGTTTAATAAAATTTTTCAAAACTCCTTGATCTTAAATTATGTATATAACTGTAGTGACTACAATTATGGAAAATATTTACTTCCAAAGGAAAATAGTAACAATTAGGTTAATATTTTTATTGCAAAAATAATCTTTCTCAAAGGCATTATGGCAATAATGGATATATCAAGTATATGTTCAAGCATACTATGGACTTCTGGTCTTCTTCCATTTTTTTTTAAGTTTTTATTTAAATTCCAATTAGTTAACATATAGTATAATATTAGTTTCAGGTGCAGAATTTAGTCATTCAAAACTTCCTTACAACACCCAGTGTTCTTCACAAGTGCAGTCCTTAATCCCCATCCCTTCTTAACCCTTCCCCAACCCACCCTTCTTTTTTTTTAATTGAAGTGAATGACATTGCTTTCCATTTTGTTTATAATTCAGTAAATTTGAAGCCAACCTTGGTATCTTCTCTCTCCTTCCACCACATATTTAATTCTTCACCCAATTCTAATAATTATGCCTATATAGTATCTCTAAAATTTTCTGCTTTGCCCACTTCCACTGCAATACCCCACTTTAAATTGCCATTATCTTCCATCTACACTATTGAACTAGGCTCCTAACTTGTAACTAGCTCATTTAAATGCATCTACTCTGCCAATCTCCATCTTTTCAATTTGTTTTTCAATTTTCGTCTAGAGTGAACTTTTGAACATAAATTTAAGCATATTCCTATCCCATCTGAAATATTTCAGAGGGATTCCATAGCTTCTAGAATAAAAACAGGATCCCATAATTTGGTTCGCCAGTACTCTATCTCCAACTTCATCTGACACCGGCTCTGCCTAAACAAACCAGTCTTGTTGCTTATCCTGTGTACTTAGACACCTCTCATTATTTTAGGTGTCATTCTCTGCGTCTAAAATTCTCATTCATTACTGTTTCACTTAATTAATTTCTATTCATCCTTATGTTCTCAGTTCAAGCTAACTTCCTTAGGGAAGACTTTCTTGATCTCCCTGATGGGTCAACTTCTGACACTATGACTTATTTTTACAAGACCCTTATTTTTAGCTCATGCTGCTTTCCCAAGAATCCATCACAGACCCAGTTTTATTTGTTTTAAATGTGATTATTGGATTGCCATCTCTATATCACACTGTATTTTAAGGTCTGTGAAGACAGGGTCATGTGTGTTTCTGTTCCTAAGGTGTCTACTGCATGACAACGATAAGTATGTGTTGAATATATGCAAAAATGAATGACTATTCACTGAAATATTAGAGATCTCTGAATTATAGGATGTTACTTTTTCATGGGTCAGGTATTTTTAAATAATTTCTTTTATTATTTAAATTTTTAAGTAAAAACAAAGGAAAAAGTTATTTTTAAGATTATTTGAATGAGTCATTATCTTTCTATTAATATTATTGTTTATAATATATGTTCAGAGTAATACACCTACTTTATATATATATATATATATTAAAAACAGTTATTGATTGATAATGCTACTTTCTGGATTTCATTTATAAATAGATAAATTTCTGCTTGTTTGAATTAATAAAAATACACATTTCTTATTCAGTGGTTATTCAAACTGGTCTAGGAACACACCCTTATAGTTTATAGGAAAAAGAAAATAGCACTTTTATTGCCAATAGAGTTGATAAGCCCTAATTCTCACCCTAACTAGATGGCAAGTTTCTCTGATAGAGATCATGCATTTGATATGTTTTATTCCCAAGAACCTGGAGAATTCCAGACTCTAAGTAGATGGTCAATAAATAATTTACTCTATTTTTCTTCCCACATGCATGCTCCCTTAGCTGCTTTAGATTACTTATCTGTTGTTTCTGCAGCAACCTTTTGTGCCATTCACTGAACCAGAATATTTAAATGTTTCCATGTAGCATGTATTTTATGCTTGCCTTGGTTCTTAGAGCATATGAGAATTTAGTACAACTAGAAAAGTATTTGGTGAATTGAATATCAAAGCATTTACATTGGATTCTTTTCTGTGGATTTATATAAAGATATTAAAATACCATAAATGTAAAGTGAGAGTCCTTTAAGCTTTTAAGTAACTTAGAAAATATCTAAACACAGCATAAGCAATTAATAACACTAAATGTTTTGGGTCTCTTTTAGGTAACTGCTTTTAATAAACTATCATTTCTCATCTTTATTCCCCTTTCACACCTTCCAACTCCTGCTAACGATGCTAAAGTAATCTTACATGTTTTATGCACAATCCTCTCCTACTTCTCTTCTCCTTCCTCCTCCTCCCTACAAGTATATCACTGATATTTAAAATTGATAGTATGAATGGAGCTGGGGAAAAGATGTGGACAAAGGTGGACAACATCGTTCCCTCAAGGCCCATTCGACTTCTTGACATTGCACTTTCCACTTACTTGCTAGCTGTGTGTATCTACCTTTTCTGAGATTAAGTTTCTACATGTAAAAAACAGAGGGATCACCTCTCATATCTAACTCACAATCCTGAATTTAAGCTTGATACAAAATCATTTATGTGAAAATGATGCAGGAGAGAGAGGTTCTTGTCTCACGGAGTCAAAGAATTAATCTCACAGAGAAAGGAGAGTGAGTAAAGTGATAGACGTTTATTAAGCAAGGGTACAGAAAAAGCCCTCAGAGGTGAGAGGGGTCCTGACAGGGTTGCCACTGAGGGCTTTTAGGGTTGGTCTTTTATAGACAGTTTACTAGGAACTTAAATCTCTGACTTCTCTACTGACAGCACCTTTGTGTAAATAGTACTAGAGAGAACATCTTTAATGGCTTACTTCTTTTTAGGGTCTGTTTATTTTCTGTTGACCACAAGAGATGGTCATAAATAAGACTCCCCCCCTCAGACACTTAGGGCAGGGTGGTCTGGAGTGTTCCCTTATCTCTGGTTTCCTTACACCTCCACATTTTTGGGATTTCTGTGAGTCTGATCTTGGAACCCCCTATCTATCTTTCCCTACCTTGCCCTGCCTGTCCCTTTCCCAAAAATATTTTGTAAGCCCTAAAAAGTACATATAATTCAGGGGATTTATTTTGTTTATTTTATTTTTTTAAGGATTTTATTTATTTGACAGAGAGAGAGAGCACAAGCAAGGGGAACGGGAAAGGGAGAAACAGACTCCCTACTCAGCAAGGAGCCTGACGTGGGGCTCAATCCCAGGATCCCGGGATCATGACCTGAGCTGAAGGCAGATGCTTGACCGACTGAGCCACCCAGGCGCCCCTCAGGGGATTTATTTTAATCTTATTTATCATTTACAAAGAAAATCATTGTAATATCAATTATATTCAATATGTAACAAAATCCAAGTAATGAATAAAAAGCAGTTCATTTTTCCTTTAGAGAAGAAATATTCAAGCTAGGAAAGAATACATTTCATGAATAAAATTTACTTTAAGGTAGCTTACTATTTCCCACCATCACTATAGTCCTCCTTCTTGCTCATTAAGCACTGAATCCAGAGTGTACCTGTTGCTTTTGGTGCTATACGTGGCTATGGGTGGCTATGGTCTTTCCTAACTTGCTCAAGAAAAACTCCAGAGCATATTAGATTTTCACTTTTCTCCTTGCATTTTGCTTTCCTTTCCTGGTACCTAACAGTTGCTTTAGAAAATTCATTCAAATGTATTTCCCTATGAATTAGCTTGGGGTGAGTTTTTCTGTTACTAGGAAAAAGAATAAGCAACATGTAGGAACATTTGCTATTAGAACTGCCCAAAATACCTCATTCAATTCATTAGATGACTTCATTTCAGAAATCATGCTTTTTACTGAAATCTGAAAGCAGAGAGGTCCAGAAGTGGCTTTACAAAGAGATGAAATGGTTTATGCAAGAATAGCTCAATTTACCTTTGTAGTAAATTTTCTTCGGTGAGTACCCTCTTGATACTCAGGATATAAGGATTTGGAGCTTGGATAATGAAGAGAAAGAATAGAAAATAGTCTTTGATGAGACCATCAACCATAAGGCTATAGAGGCCCAAGACACATCATGAGAAATCACCTTGGGGAAACTGACACATAGTGGAGAAATTTGTTTCTTGTCTTATCTTAAGAATTAGAGGCAGCAGAAAGAGAAGATAAAAACACAGCATAGAGAAAGAATTTTGCCTGCCAAAACAAACAAATAAGATGAATTGTTCACTGTGCAGTAGACATGTATAGAAAACATCTATGTACCTGGTCATTGCCTTTTTTTTAAATAGAGCAAATCTATTGTTATAGGACTTTAGTCACTGGTTAGAATGCTCAGCCTAATTCATATAAGCTTTCTTTGAATTACACAAAGAATTTTCTGAATTAAGTCTAATAGGAACTTCTTGAGTAGAGCATGTCTATAACATCATATCCTCTAAATTATAGGTATAATCATGAAATTAACAGATATTAAAAGTGGATTATTTTTACCAAATCACTGAATTTTAATTATTAATTGAGGTTACCCAATCTGTTTGAAATATCAGAAACTAAGTAGTTATTTAAGAATAAGACTGGAGAACAAAATGTTAAATATTTTTTCCAAATATGTTAAGGGTTAGTACACCCCTGGGACAAGTAATGACATTTTAAGAAAGTTTTATTCTCATTTACATGAGGAGAATTTGAAAAAGGAAGACAAAAATACTTCTTGTAAGAAATAAATTATCTAGAGAAATTCACTAAAAAAGTTATATTATTTGAAAGACATAAGTGAATTATTTAGCACTTTATAATGCTATCTATCACCTATCTTTTCGAATAGTTTGGGTTTTCTGCTTTTATTATAGTCAAAGGAGCATATGATTAATATAGTAATAATGCAAAGAAGATTTTTATTTTTTTTATTATTTTATTATTTTTTTTTTAAGATTTTATTTATTTATTCATGAGAGACAGAGACAGAGAGAGAGAGGCAGAGGGAGAAGCAGGCTCCCAAGGAGCAGGAAGCCCGATGCGGGACTCGATCCCAGGACTCCCGGATCATGACCTGAGCCAAAGGCAGACGCTTAACCTTCTAGCCACCCAGGCGCCCGCAAAGAAGATTTTTAAAGTCATGCTTTTCAGCTGCTTATTTTCGAGGTACATTGATATTTTAAAAACGGACATATATATTTCTTTATTGATATTCTTTTTTTTTTCTTTAAAGATTTTATTTATTTATTTGACAGAGAGAGACACAGCGAGAGAGGGAACACAAGGAGGGGGAGTGGGAGAGGAAGAAGCAGGCTTCCTGCAGAGCAGGGAGCCTGATGCGGGGCTCCATCCCAGGACGCTGGGATCATGACCTGAGCCAAAGGCAGACGCTTAACCGACTGAGCCACTTAGGCGCCCCATCTTTATTGATATTCTTTAAAATACTTGAGTCCTAATGTAATAGTCTCTTAACTCCTATCCTCTGCCACTTCTACTCCATAAGAATCACCTTTCTACACCAATCTGATTAAGTCACAAACACACTTAAGACCATTCAGTGACCTCTCCCTGCTTACACAATAAATTCTAATGAAGTCTAAGACACTTATTTATGATCTAGATCAAAATCAAAATTCCTTTTTTTTTCCACATTATGTTCCAGCAATAGCAAACCATATGCAATTGCCTGCATTTTTTTTTTTAACTTTCATATTTTTGTTCTTTTTTCAATACCTTTACTTTATATCTTTTGTCTGGTAAAGTCTTCCTTGTTTTTCAAAGCCTACAATAGTCAGCCATTGACACCCCTCCTTTCTGCTTATTACATATGTACTTTGGGCACATTCACATAATTGCTCTTATTACACTGTACTTGAACATACTGGTAAATTTCTGTCTACATTTTGAGCCTTTCAAAACAGAATGCTTTATTTTTGCTTCCCCCATAACACCTAACACACTTCACAGCATATATTTAGGAAGCATTGTTTAGAAAAACAGAACAGATGTGGGGTAAGATAGACTCAAAAATGTTAATTTGTTGTTATTGTTGAATTATGCTATTGTTTGCCAGAGTTTAGTTTGGAAGTTAGATGAGTACTGGCCATTATTAACTTACAAAGGCCAATAGTCTCTGAATCACCCAGGCTTTTGCCTTGTCTCCAGAGCCCTACTGAGCCAAAAATAAAGGCTTGTTCTTTTTTTTTTAAAGATTTTTTTTTTTAAATTTATTTATTTGAGAGAGAGAATGAGAGAGAGAGAGAGCACATGAGAGGGGGCAGGGTCAGAGGGAGAAGCAGACCCCCTGCCGAGCAAGGAGCCCGATATGGGACTCGATCCCGGGACTCCAGGATCACGACCTGAGCCGAAGGCAGTCGCTTGACCAACTGAGCCACCCAGGCGCCCAAGGCTTGTTTTTTTTTTTTTTTAGGAATTAAAGAAATGACAAGAAACAGAAAAAAAAAATAAAGAAAATAAGGCAGTTTGTGTCCCTGTTCTATAATTTCAACATTGACAATATTGAATAAAAATAATTCTCCAAAATCTCCTTTGATAGCAGACATTTTATGGTCCTACATGCCATAGCAACAAGTAGAAAATGGTGAATCATATCCTTTGGTTTGGATCATTTGTGACTTTGAAAATAGAAATTGCAGCAGCTGTGTGTTTCTCAGTATGTTGTTAATCCCATCCCTGACTAGGTTGTGAAGGCTTCTGATTATGCATGTTTGTTTTATATTTCCATAAGATGATCATTTTAAATTAAAGTTATAATGACATCCTTATTTTTTATTTAGGTTGATAGAAAAGAAGAAGGATAAATTTGTGTGGATATAGTTTGTGTAGATATATTTTTCATATTGTTTTCATTGAGTTTGTCAAATTAAAACCAAGTAACAAAAAATACTGATTAGTGAGAGACCATCAAAGTCTTTGTAGTATTTGTGCAGATAAATCGGGAGATAATGCCTCCATCAATTAGGTATATTTATACCTGTATTTACTTCCCATAAAAAAGTATAGTAAGCTATAAGAATACTAAAACACTTCCATCTTCTTATACTAATTTTAGTTATTAAATTTCTATGATCAGATGGCTTTCAGAAGGTATTAATCAGACCTAAAAAAATACTCTTATTTGAATCATTCAGAGTATAGGGCAAACGTGAAACAAGATATTGGCTGATAAGCCTCAGTCCTCATCAAAATTATACATAATAAAGTATTATATAAAATAAAGTCATTTTTTCCTGTGTTATACCTTTTTTTTTTTTTGCATCAGGAAGACCTTCTCTGTTTATTAGCAAGAAGTAATAAAAATTATAGCAAGATGAAAACAAAAGTGAGAACACAAGCTGATGAATCAAAAAATGAAAGCCAAATGTGACTTTGCAAGTCAACTTATAATTTAAAAAAATTCATATCTTGTTTAGGAAGACTTCCAAATGCCCCTATATCTTTAGAAGTTTTGATTATTTTTTAAATACCTGTTAAGTATAATGATCACTATTCCCAAGGAGTTTGTAATCCATGTATAAAAAGATAACTAAATATATGAGGCTGCAATTGATGTGCTGAATACATGGTCGAGATAAGTAGCATAGGAATTTTGAAAAAGCAGAATTTACTTTGAATTAGGATGATCTGGGACCATTTAAAAGATGAATAGACTTGAGTGAGGTGACAAAAATGAGGTGACAGAGAGTATTCTTGAATTGGCATAAGGAGAATTAAGAATTAAGATAAGAGCTACAAGGTACAACTATTTGAGGGAATGCCAAGACCTGTTAGACTAGAGTAGTAGTACGTCCACATTAAGAAAGCAAAAGGAAGAATATGATTTTAGTAGCCAGGAAAAGATAAGTGAAGTCAACAGAGACTTGAGTATGAATTTCTAATCAGAAACACAATGACTGACCTGGTGTTTTTTCCCTCAAGACATCCCATAACTAGAATATAAAGAGAGCAATTACCAATCTGGTTGCTCTGAAAGGCACAAAGAAACACTGTCATTAGAAAAACAAAAGAACAGGGGCGCTTGGGTGGCTCAGTCCTTAAGTGTCTGCTTTTGGCTCAGGTCATAGTCCCAGGGTTCTAGGATCGAGCCCTGCATCGGGCTCCCTGCTCCGCAGGAAGTCTGCGTCTCCCAATCCCACTCCCCCTCCTTGTGTTCCCTCTTTCGCTATATCTCTCTCTGTCAAATAAATAAAACCTTTAAAAAAAAGAAAAAAAAAAAGAACAAATCTACTTTATATTAAAACAAGACTACTTTTAAAAGCCATTATACTGTAATGTATGGGGATTAACATAAGAATAAAAAAATGGTTAAAAAAAAAGCCATTATACTTTTTTTTTTTTTTTTTAAGAAAGAGAATTTGTGTTCTGGGCATGCCTGTGGGAGCAGCAGGGGAGAGGCAGAGGGAGAGGGACAGAAATAAATCCTCAGCAGGCTCCGTGCTGGGCTACATGGGGCTTGATCTTAGGACACTGAGATCATGACCTGAGGGGAAATCAAGAGTCAGAGGCTTAACTGACTGAGCCACCCAGGTGCCCCAAATCCATTATTCTTTTATTTGTAATTTTTTTAAATAAATAAATAACATTTTTTTTTCCTTTGAGGTAAAGACTTCAGCTCATTAGATTTGCAAGTAAAAGAAAGCTACCCTCAGATTCTCTTTAAGCAACTAAATATAAGGCTACATTAGAGCTTGTTGGTCTGCTAATAACTCAGTATGGTGTCTGATTCTGCTATACCAATAATTTGATTTAATAATAAGAAACAAAAATATATAGAAAGAAAGAAATGTGGTAAAAGAAGAAAAATAAATAGATAGTGTGGTTTCCTCTCAAATGCTTCAAAATAGAGCTCTTACCACTAGCTCATATATCAGACTGTGGGGACGAAAACCTGACAGGTGCTGTGTGGTCTCCTTTGATACTTAGAACTGCCCAAAATACCTCATTCAATTCATTAGATGACTTCATTTCAGAAATCATGCTTTTTACTGAAATCTGAAAGCAGAGAGGTCCAGAAGTGGCTTTACAAAGAGATGAAATGGTTTATGCAAGAATAGCTCAAAGGGAATGAGGAGGTTTCTGGATTGCTTGTGGCCTCAGTGACAGTGATGCATAGATAGTTTGGGGGTGTATCTCACTAGATTAGAGCTGACCAACAAGTGAGAAACTTCAGCAAATTGTCCCAATTAGTGATCACTGATCTTTGAGATATGATGAGACTTTATTAGGACAAATTAATGAACACTTATTTAGCACCTACTACATACAAGGCATGACAACGTACATGGTAAGGTGTAAATCCGTGTTTATTCTTGTTTCTTTACAACAGACACCTACATATGTATCATGGTTGCATTATTCCCATTCCAAAATGAAAAGTAGATGATGCATGAATACACAGTCTGTAAAATTTAGCCAACATACTGAGAAACACACTGCTGTTGCAATTTCTATTTTCAAGATCATGAAACTGCTCTGATGTTTTAGTCACAGAGAGAAACCTTTACACCTTTTCCACAATTGGGCCTGATTAAACACACAGACTGTGCATTTGTAATTAAGCATGTGCATGAAAAACACAAAGCACCCAATTACCTATGTGCTCCTTGTAAGCCTGTTAACATCTTATACGTCTCCTGAGATCCATTGCCCTTTTAACTAAGAGCAAAGCCACCTGTCTCCCGTGGGAAGGCTATAATGTCTGAAACAGCTGATTGTTTGCTTTTGAGCTAAATGCCTCTTCTGTTCACTGCTTTATCTATTGATTGTACTTTAGCTTATGACTGCTTTGCCCTGAGATTTCCCCCAAGGATTATAATCTATCTAACATTTATTCAGCAGAACCAATGCCCCTAACCCTTACGGTTTCCTGAGTGGCTTCTGAATGACCTTTTCTTCCTTTTAAGAAACTCCAGAGTATATGCACAAAGGACATGAATACTATCTCTAGTCTAAATATCCTTCCAATTCCTTTGTGCAACTTCTGTCTTAAAATAAATGACCTGTTAGACAATAAGTGACATTATGCCTTTAAAATATAGGTTTTTTTTAATTATAAAATAAGTTTTGACCAGTTGCAACAAATTTAACAATACAAAACAATATAGAGGAAAACTTAATCCCAAAACTTCCAGTCTGAATATGGCAGCAACACATAGTAATTTTCCTTTTTTTCCTACATATCACACAAAAACAACAAAGTAAATAGGTAAACAAATAAAAACCTCTCCATTTTCACTGAAATTTAAAGGTATGTATCATTCATACTTGCCAAAAGCAAGTATGACTCTCACAAAAGCCATCTTCGTGAAGTGCAACAGTAACCTTGCAAGGGGAAATGAAAAGAATGACCATACAGCTGCCCAGGAAATGCCAGTAAAAATGCATTTTCATGAATGTATAAAGCAAACCCAGAACTGAAAAATCTTATAATCTGCATCTAACAAGATCTGCAGGATCTAGAGGGAGTAGGTAGAGATCACGCAGAAGCTGCATTGAACAAAGGTGCAAAAAGACCCACAGAGAATGACCCACAGCCTAGGGGTGCAGACTGCAGAAGAGAAAACAAAACATGCACTCCTTGGAGGAAACTCCTACAACTAACTGGGCCAGGAAATCCAACTCATTTCTGATGAATAATATAGAAGTTGAAAAAGAATCAATATAAAAATACTGAAGGAAAGCTTTGCTGGAATAATGATGCCATGAAACAGAAAATTTAGGCCAAATATTTTAACACGACCTAGAAAACGTAACAAAACAATTTTTTCAATGAAGGAATACTAAAAAATTTGAAATGCCTGAACTTGAAAAGGATGGTGAGACAACAGTATTTTATTAAAATGAACTTATAGAACTCAGTACAGGAGAAAAATTTTAAATAATAAAAAAGAATAAGGTAGAATGAACAATGTGGAAAACATCATAACTACCATGGAGTATAGAAATAGAAAGGAAAAGAAAAATGAAAAGAAAAAAAAATAGGATTAGAAAATGTGAAACATATAGCATTTAATATTTACATAATTGGTGTTTCCTGCAAAGAAAAAGCCAAAATATTTAAATATATTTTAAAAATATTAAAGGAATAAACTCAAAAGAGACTAAACCAAAATAAAAACCTTCTGCACAGGGAAGGAAACCATGAAAAACAAAAAGGCAACATACTGAATGGGAGAATATATTTGCAAATGATATGTCTGATAAGGGGTTAATATCCAAAAAATGTAAAGAACTTGTACAACCCAACACACACACACAAACCAATAATCTGATTAAAAATGGGCAGAGGACGTGAATAGACATTTTTCCAAAGAAGATATATAGATGACCAAAAGACACATGAAAAAATGCTCAACATCCTAATCATTATGGAAATGCAAATTAAAACCATAATGAGATGTCACTGTAGACCTATCAGAATGGAAAAAATCAAAAACAAAAGAAATAACAAGTGTTGGTGGGGACATGAAGAAGTGGGAACCCTCATACACTGTTGATACGTATGCAAATTGGTACAGCCATGGTAGAAAACAGTATGGAGTTTCCTCAAAAAACTATAAACAGAAATATGATATTTTCCAGTAATTCCATTACTGAGTATTTACCCGGAGAATATAAAAACACTAATTAAAGGTATATATACACCCCTATGTTTATAGCAGCATTATTTACAACTTCCAAACTATGGAAATAGCAGTGTCCATCAATAGAAAAATGGATAAAGAAGAAGTGATATACATATACAATGTAATATTACTCAACCATACAAAAGAAGGAAATCTTTCCACTTGCCACGACATGGATGGAGCAAGAGAATATAATGTTAAGTGAAATAAGTCAGTCAGAGAAAGATAAATGCCATATAATTTCACTTATATGTGGTTTAAGAAACAAAACAAATGAACAAAGAAAAAAAGAGACAAACAAACAAAAAAGACTTAAATACAGAGAACAAACTGGTAGTTGCCAAAGGGAAGGTTGGTGGGGGGATGGATGAAATAGATAAAGGAAATTAAGAGTACATACACACACGTTGTTAGAGGAGTATCAGACATTTAATAAAAACTTTTCTGGATTTTGTGTTCTTGGTATTTGTCAGTTTTTATATATTTGCAATATGTGTGGCATTTTTCTTCAACTATATAAACATTTACTTTGTACCTAATTGGGTATTCCTGATTGTATATTCTTTCTCTGAAGGCCCCAAAATTGTATAAACTCAAGGTCCCCTAACTTCTTGACATGTTCCTAGAGTTATACTTCCCTGCCTTAGAAAAATATAAATAAAAACTAATGGCCTATTTTTTTTTTATTGTTTGTAAACCTCCTTTAGAAATCAGTCAGCAATGAAAACCTGCAGGTTAGTAACAGTCTAATTTCACCAGGTAAAATAATTTTGTCATTTTAGCATGAAACCAAAAAGGAAGTCCAGATTTTACGAGGATTAAGATTTTCTTTTATTGATTGACATAATAAAGGCCTGCTAATGCGATACTGTTTCTAACTAGTCAATGTGCAAGAAAAGAGGAGCCCAACTAGCCATGGCCTTGAACCTCATGGAAACTGTACTCTGGTAGGAGGTTGAAATCAGAGAATAATTACACAAGTCTGATATTTCACTGGGACACACTGACAAGGATAAACTAGCTGATACTTACATATCAATTGTTAAAATGGATAAATAGCTGCTGTCCCAAGGGGTGCTGCCTCCTTCTCTGCCATTCTGTTACGGAGCAGCTGAAGTATTAACACCAGGCACAGAATCAGGTATTTGGTAACTGGTTCCAGTTCTACCCACTTCTGTTTTGATTGTTCAGTGTAAATACCACCCAGCACCCCCAAATCCTTCCTCCTTGGCTCCATCATTGGACCTAATGGAGGTAAATGAAGGCAGACATTCCATTGTCTGGTCTCCACCCTTGCTCCAAGGAATGGTGAGGGTGCATGTGTGTGGGGCCTGAGTGTGGGGTGGGTCACCATAGGAGCAGGCCTGTCAGCTTAAAAGTTAGCCCTCTTCCACTCATAAGCTTATACCTAAGCCAGTTTGGGGGATAACAGCAAGAAAGATAACTGTGGGTACTGGTAAGGGACTGGAAACTCAGTGTCCCAAAGTCAAAGCTCATGTAGCCCCAAGGGTCTATGTGCAGCCATTGCCATCCAGCACTCTCACCAACTCCCTTCCTTAGAATAATAGCTTTGAGGGGACTGGAGAGACACAGAGAGAACAGGGTTTTGATGTTAATGGGAACAGCTGAGGGCCTAGAAAGCACTTCAAGCTCTGTGCACATTGAGAGGGTTCCATAGGGTTTTATTTAGGGGACATTAGACCTGGGAATATTGAGAAGTTGCCCTTTTCACCATCACTATTAATTTCTACCTTTCAAAACCCATCAAAGACCTGCTTTTTTGGCCAATAACAAAATAAATTTGCAAACATAAATGAAAGCTAACTGCCCCACTGTTCTACCTCACATATCTGGCTTAAAGGATTAGGTTGACCTTAATTAAATAAGGTGTTCCAATAAATGATTTTGTAACTTAGTCAATAATATTAATATTGAATGTATTAAAACATCTTATAAAGGATTATAGGGGTTAAAACAAATTAAATGTAATTTCTATTAATTTGGTAGTAGTTGACTTAGTACCATGAATACAATTGTTGATATCAAGAAAAATTCTCTGTTTATTGATATTATCACCTAATGACTATAATTTTAGTAAAATTGTCATTAAAAAAGTTTCATGTGAGTCCTATGTCAAAATATGACTTAAAAAAGAATTTTACTTAGCTCATAGCAAAAGATTTAAACAAAAGATCACAAACATGCTATCTAAAAGTCAGCAAATAATTTGGGCATGGTCAGAATAACTTGATGAAAAATTTGTGCTACAAATGACCACCTGGTAAATGGTAGTTTACAAACAAATACACACATATGCAGATATATATGTATTAGTTTTTTTAGAGAATGAGGAATATATGTAAATTTTTAATTTAGGTGTTAATTATATATTATTTTATATCGCTCTCCAAGTTGTTAACATAATTGGAGTATCGCTCCAGAAATCACACTACTATATAATAGAATAATAGCAGATTTGGATCCCATTATATAGGGGAAGTGTACAGTTCAGTGAGCATATAATACAGTGATTTTTTCCCATGTTGGGAGGACTTCCCTGAGTAGTGATAAATCAACTGTATTATAATGATGAATAGAAATAAGAGCATTCCAATTTAAGCAAGGCATGCAGAAGGTATTTTGAGAGAGAGCCAGTTGTGTTCAGACAAGGTTAGGGTACTGGAGTAGAGTGTAAAAAAAAGAAACAGTGATATATGTTGAGTCTTGGGAAGTAGTTAGAGACTACACCATGCAGAACTTCATAGACTGTGATGGCAAATATGGTCTACATCAATGCAGAAGACATTTTATGAGTATGAATATATTTGAATATATTTTAAAGATATTACTCTGACTATGGTATGGATAACAAACTGGAGGTACTCAACAGGCAATACAGAAGACCAGATATTAGGAAATTTCAGTGGTTCAGGCAAAAGAAGATGATAGCTAAGAGTAGGCTATTATTGTAACAAAGGAGTGATGGACTAACACGAGAACTCTGTAGAATGTGTGAGTGTGTTGGACGTGGAGAGTAAGAGAGAAGGAGATAGGGGAGAAAAGTTCAAGTTCAGTCTTAGCTTTGTTGAATTTGAGCTGCTACTACTACTGAGCCACATGTTAATTTCATTCCCTTCTCCTTTGGTGCTATAGAAGAAAAAAGATGGGATCCTCAGAATATTGTCAAAATCTCTTCTGGATCCAATTAGAATCACCTGGAGAGCTCCAATATGAGTTTCTGATTCAAATAATCTGGCACAGGGCCTGGATATGGGAATGTCTTAGAAGTTCCCCAGATGATTCTAATGTACAGCTGGGTTGAGAATCACTGATTTATTGAGGAATGAGTGGTGACAAATGTTACAAAGTCTTTGTAAAAATGCTATCTCCCCTCTCCCTCCCTCCACCACCTCTCTATACTATACTCAGTTTTTTCTGAAAACCTCTCTATACTATATTCAGTTTTTCTTTGGAATAAAACCCCTTCTAGATATGGTAGACTGAATTAAACCCACTGAGCATAGCATGCATTTTTAGGATTGTTTTTAATTCACTAAAATTGTGCTTTTTATTTGATTCCTTCTTTTTCTTTTTTTTTTTTTAATTTAGGGTATAAAATATAAAAAAATCAATTAGGTGAATTCTAATTAGAGAAGTTGAACTATACTTGTGTGTTGGTAGTTTGTCAGTTACTTAACCTTTCAAAAATACTATTACTAGCCACATTCTAATCTAAGTTATAGATCAGATGGTATGTGGGGAACAGGGGAAAGTGTATGTAAGTGTGTATGTGTATGTGAGAGATAGAGAGGGAGAGAGACTGAGACAATTTAAATGAATCTTTTTATTGGTAAGAATTAACTAGGGTGACTCTCTGTAATGTCTTTCTTTCAGTCTCAGAAGCTAAGTATTTAAAAGTGGCATTTATTCAAGTAATGATGTCATCTGTCAACTCTCTATACTTGGGGGGCATTATTTCAATAGATAAAATAGACTATCAGTCTTCAAATCATAAGCAACTCTTTTCATTGAAATTGCCAACCAGTTACAGTTAGTAAATATTTAGGAATTATAAAGTCTTTAACAATAAATATGTAAATATCTGATAAAGCCCTGTCCTGGAGATGTTAAGATGCATAAGTCACATTCTCTGCTCTCAGGAATCTTAAAATATAAAGAAAGACAGATTGATTAATAAATAAACTCAATAAAATATTAAATTTATGGAGTGGCATGTAACATGGTAAATCTGCAGAAAACCAGTACAGCCTTGTGCTTCCTGTTCTAAGCATATAAACCAGAAAAATGCAGCGAACAGGATCTCACAATTCAGGGAAACTTGCTCTCCACCCCTCATGAATAAAAAATTAAACTATAGGATATGCCACTAATACCTACTATGTTCTAAGCACTGGAAAAAATTGGTTTTTATACGATATCGTTAATACCCATAGAAACTCTTTGGAGATACTATTATGAATTATGTTTTGTAGATGAGAAAAATAAAAAAAAGACAATAAAAATAAAGCAGCATTGTCCAATGGAAATGCAAAGTGGGCCACAAAATCAATATGGAATTTTAAATTTTCTAAGTCACATTTTTTTGAAAAAGTGGAAAACAACAAGTGAAACATAGAGTAAAATCCAATATACATAATCTACACTGTAATCATTTCAACACATAATAAATATAAAAACAAATTACTGCAATATTTTACATTCCTTTTTTTGTACCGTCTTTGAAATCCAATGTGTATTTTACACTTAAGTATCTCAATATGTACTAACACATTTCAAGTGCTTAATAGCCGCATAAGGTTAGAGGCTACCCCAACTCAGACCCAGAGATTTTAAAGAAACTGTCCAAGGTTTAGTTACTCAAAAAGAGCAGAGCTGATTTCAAACCCACAGCATAAGTTCTTAAATACTATCCTGTGTTACTTGGGAAGGTATTTCCTAAATCTAATCTGAAATGGTCTTATTAATACAAGATTTTCAAAAATTCTCAAAGAATCATATGTATCTTTATTCACACAAGAAAAATAAGTGGTCTTAAAGAGGTTATATAAAATTCTGAAGGAGTCACAATTAGTAGATAATATAATAGGTATTGAACCCACATCTATCTAGTTTCAAATCCCACATTTCAACTATATCACAACCATAAATAACTAGATTCAATGAAGAAGGAATTTATAGGAAAATCAGGCTCCCAATGGATATAATAGATGGTAATTACAAACAAAGCAGGGTGTTCTTATAATCAAGTATTCTTGTATTATTTTTAAAAATTGTCTATGTCTTTACATTCTCTTTAAATATAAAACATAATCACTATAACTACTACCATCATCACAACAACAAAAAATTCAATTGATAGCTTATTGCCTCCAGGGCTCATGTCCTAGGTTTTCTATTGACAAGCAACTGTATGAGGTTTGTAACTGAGCATCTAAGAACCGTGCCTAGTATTCAGATTATATATGTGCATTAGGAATACTCTACCCAATGGATAATGCTGCAGTAAGGACACAGCCTTCTGGGAAATACCACAGGTAGCCTCAGGCAACAAGAAAATGGGAGGATACCTTAATGCTTTATCATTAATGGCCTAGAAGATTTCATGTTATGGTGTCTTGGTTTTAAATTAAATGTCAAATATAATTTGCCACTGAAAATGTGAAGTGTGGAACTGCCCTTAGAGACCCTGAGAACTCAGTCTTCTGATTGGTGGCTGCCTAATATCGAGTGAAAATAGAGATCTTTATTTGGTGAATTGTCACACCAGTCAGCAAAAATGTGTGGATTTTTACCTCTTACACTTTGAATCTGTAGTAAATTCTTGAGATAGTGTTTAAAATGTGCAGTGTTCAATACAGTATTAAATACAGTGGAACTGATAAACTCTTCCCTGTGGGATCATGCCACCATTTATGTCCTGATCTCTCTGACGTTTAGTCTATAACATCAAGAAACTTGTGCAAGAAACTGAAGCAACAAATAATCCATGTATAGTATTTATGTATTTGTGTTTTATTTTTTCCTGCTGACAGGGTTTATATTAATAATACGACTAATAATAGGATTTCCAATCCACTTTAATATGTCAGCATTATATCTTTCTGAACTATCTGTATATTAGCGCTAATTATGAGATATGTTTAAGTCTAAAAATGCACACTTAGGTACGAAGACATCATTTTTACTGCCGGTTTTAATTACAAATCTAAAGGAAACAAGTACAATTAAATATACCCATAAAAATAATAGATCCATTCCTATAATACTCGTCAATTTGTTGCACCGTTAATATCATTCAGTGTGGCAGTTTTTAAAACATATTGGAGTAGTTCAAGCGGAAAATGGCTAAGAACAAAGTTACTGGCATTTAAACCACCATAATTGTTCTTGAACAGTGAGTGTCACTCTTAGTGTCCACACCAATAGCTATTTTGTTTTGCAACCACATTGTAAAGTTAACTAGTTGCCTATCTCATTAAACTCCTTGTTTCTAAGAACAACTAATCTTGTTCTGAAAGTATATAGCTTCTGAATAAAGTTAATTTAACTTTAGAAATTTATACTTGCAAACATAATTTGTAAAGGAAATATTAATGTATCTAAATTTTCCTAATGCCAAGGGAGAGATTTATTTTACTTTCGGAAATATACTGCTTGGCAAATCTCCTCCTCCATGGAGCAGGTAAACACAGGTTACCCTGAAAGAATCTTTCCTGGACATCTAATGGGCCATGGATAGGCTACATGCACTAAGCCCCATGCACTTGGCAGAAAACAACTGATAGGATGCCAGAATGAGGCGTACAGCCAGGAATCACTCTTTTTTTTTTTTTTCCTTTTAACCTCAACTTTCTGAATATGACAAAGACAAACTCTCGCATGTGCTTTACTTCCAAAACAATGTCACATACACAATTTTATTTAATCCTATGAAAAACCTTATGAAGTAGAATATTATAATGCCACTGTAGAGGTGAAAAATGTCTTATGTCTTATCTAAGTACAACAGTACCTACAATAAGAGAGTATTATGATATCTGCTAGTTTTATTCATAGATAACTTGAACTTCACTAGGTCTAGTCTAAATGATAATAAATTCTAAACTAATAAGTCTGAAATTAAGTTTCATCATAATGTTATTGTTCATTGCAAAGTAAAACAATTTGATGTTGCTAGTTAAGATGCAAATGTTATTATGAGACTCTTGATGACATAATTTTACTGTTAAACGTCCTTTGGTAAAATTAAAAGAAAAACAATCTCAGGCTGCAAATTTCTATCAAACTGAAACATTACATTTGATGTAGAGGCCATGTGTTTTTATTTTCTCACTTCTGGCCCAAATTATGGTTGTATCATATACTGCTTTGAGCTATTGACCTCAATCCTCTAAACTTAAACCTTAAATTGAAAAACAAGAAGCTAGATTAGGATCAGTAAACCCTTGTCAAATGTATACCATATTGCCAACTTTCATTTGTGTCATTTAAATATCATAAAAGTTATGTAATATCTATTATAGTTGTTACTATCTTTTATATATATGAGGAAGCTAGGTGTTAGAGTGATTAAAAGTTTTGAACAATATCACACAACAAGCTGAGATTTAAAACTCACATCTGTTCTCTCAAAATCTCATGTTCTTGCAATAATATTACAAATGCGTCCCATGTTATAGTTACCTTAGCGTATTTAAAAACTTCCTAAAATCTTACAGGGAACATGTATAACATGAAAGAGCTTGCACCATACATTCTATCATTTTTCTCACCTATCACCCCACTATTTTAATCATCAATTAAACTTGTTAATTTAGAAAATTAATCTAGTACTCACATTTTTGCAATATACTTTAAATCTTAGGTGCTTCCTCTTTTGTAAAAGTGTCTAAGCAATTACACACAGTATACCTGAAGCTAGAGAATTTGCCTAGGTTACAGATTCTTTATTCTCCCATCTGAGAAAAGCGAACCAGTCCCACAAGTATTCTCCATTTCGGCATGCTTTGCCCTTGAGTGAAGTGGCCTGCTTTGATGGATGTTAGGAAAAACCAATTACTCAGACAAGGTGTCCAGAGAGGATGAAGCTTCTGTATTGGGCAAATCAAAAAGAGTAAACATAGCACAGAGAAATGCCCAAGAACTAATGATAGCTAACCATGTGCCGAGTTTTCAATACCCAAAATAAAGAAATACAATGCATGTTTGACATTAGGATTTCGTTAATGTTTGAGCTGTTGATAATTTGACAATAAATACATCATCAAATGTGATCATTTATTGAGTGTCTAACTATGCCAGGCACTTTGCTGGATGCCTGGAAGCAAATATAGATAAGTTATGACTTAAATCTTCAAGGTGTTCGCAAATTTAGATCAGGAGAAAAATTCATCTATGCTAAACTATTGTATGTGAGAACTGGGATATAAACAAAGTGCTACAAAGTACAACAAAGTATTAGATTAAAGGAAAAAAATCTGATAGATACTAGACTTGAAATATAGAGAAGAAATTGTCAGACTAAGGAAATCTAAAGGAAGTTTAATAATGGGAAGGAGCATGGACAAAGAAGAAGCATAGTAAGCTTAAAAAGGGCAAGTAATACTTAATGGCTATAAGCAACCTGAACATGGAGGCTGTGTCCATCTTGCTCACTATTAAATCAAAACTGCCTACCTCAGAACCCTAGCATGTGATAGATGCTCAGGTTCTCAATAAGGAATAAATGAAAATTGAGGGTGTGTATGGGAGATATATAGGGTTAGTCTCAAAATGGACATTATAGCTGATTTGGGAGGATCTTAAAAAGCATATAAAACAGTATGTATTTCGGGGCACCTGGGTGGCTCAGTTGGTTAAGCGACTGCCTTCGGCTCAGGTCATGATCCTGGAGTCCCTGGATCGAGTCCCGCATCAGGCTCCCTGCTCGGCAGGGAGTCTGCTTCTCCCTCTGACCCTCCCCCCTCTCATGTGCTCTCTCTCATTCTCTCTCTCTCAAATAAATAAATAAAATCTTTAAAAAAAAAAAAAAAAACAGTATGCATTTCATTCTGTAGCCTATGGAGTGCCAGTAATCTATTTTAAAAAGAAATAATCAGTTTCGCTTTTAGTAAAAGCAATGTCTATTTATGTGTAGTACAATGTCAGGGTCTCACTATCTTCTTAAGCCTTCACCCCTCATCTGTTCATAGATGCTACCTGATCCCATCTGAAAAATCTTGTCAATTCCATGTTCTAGGAATAATTCTGTCCTTAAACTGATGATTTAAGGACCACAAGTTAACAATGAAATACTTACTGACTGAATTCATTTGATGTGTATTGCATGCATGCCTTGCACCTTCCAATAGTGTAGAATTTCCATTGAATTTTTATATAATATTATTATATTTTATGTCATGTAATTGCCTATCTGCTAAAGCATGATTTTCTTGAGTAAAAGTTTATATTTTGTTTACACTTCTATCTTAGCACCTAGTAAGGTCACTGGTGCATTGTTGATGATTAATGAATATTTACTAAAAGGTGTCATTTGGACCATCCAGAAATTAGATTCTTAGACTGAATTAGAAATGCAAGGGGAATTTAACACCTGGAAAGACAAAGAAGAGGTGGGGCACAATGGAGTAGGAAAGTCCTTGGACCACAGTGCAGCTGTGACTTGTGAAAAGAGAGAAGGAAGTGGGATTGAGCAAGGAGATCTTCAGAGAGATCCTTGATAGGATCAAATCTAGGTTAGAGTTTCTCAACATCAGCACTATTGAAATTTTGGGCCCAATAACTGTTTGTTGCTGAGGGCTATCCTATGAATTTTGTGCTGTTTACCAGCTTACCTGGCCTTTCTCACTACATGCTAGGAGCATACCTCCTACTTATGACACTGAAAAGTATGTCCCAAGTATTTCCAAATGTCACTTGGGGCGCATGGTGACCTCTGGTTGAGAGCCAGTGGCCTTGGCCAATCCAGTGTATGCTCCCAGAGCAAAGATTGTCCATTAGAGGAGTTACTCATCAGGCAGAAATGACAGGGCCCTTTTAGTTCCACCATGCTTAGTCTTTCGCTAAGGGTTTCCTGGGAGGCACATGGCCTCAGCTCAAACAATGAGCCAGATTTTAAAAGTGTTCACATCTGAAGGCTGTCAGCTAACTGCTCTCCTTGAAGTTGTATAGAAAATTATTTCTTGAAAGGAGTTAAGAACAGCATATCTACATGGCTGCCACATAAAGCCCACTAGATTCTCCTTCACAATTAATGGCCTCATGTGTTACATGTCCAATAGGATTTATTTGGTTATTTCTTTTTTTTTTTTTTAAAGATTTTATTTATTTATTTGACAGAGAGAGAGCACAAGTAGACAGAGTGACAGGCAGATGGAGAGGGAAAAACAGGCTCTCTGCTGAGCAGGGAGCCGGATGCAGGGCTCGATCCCAAGACCCCAAGATCATGACCTGAGCCGAAAGCAGCCGCTTAACAGACTGAGCCACCCAGGCACCCCTATTTGGTTATTTCTATTAAACTTGTCCAGAACTGGAAATCTTTGCTTTGTTACCTATTCCAGGAGTAGCATTCTTTTTGTTTGGAATTTCCCCTGCAACTTTAGCTAGTTCTCTTTTCTAGGTTATTACAACCTCACTTTGAGTCAACAGAATCATATATCTCTGCTTCCAAAGTTGAAATACATGGTTCTGAGACTTTGGAAATAAAGTTAATCCTTCAATTGGGCAATAAGTAGTCTCCATTTGTTTTATACAGTAGATTTAGGTCACTGCTCAATCTACAGTGGTCATCTATTTCTTGGAATTTCTATTTTTATGATATCCTTCTGGAAAACATTCAAGATATCTTTCAAGTGGGTCTTCCTGATGGATGGCCATATTGACCATCACATCTATTTGCACTTCTAATATCAAATTCAGTTAGATTCTAACTTTGCTAGACTTACTTTCCTAATCTGGTATGACATTTCTCAGAAACTGAGAGCATTTCAAAAATTATATGTCATTCACAATGGTGTAAAAATATCAGTGCACAATGAACCTCTATAAATAATATATATGTATTCAATGTTGCTTTACCAGATACAATGTAAGTGAAATAGACACAATATCAGATTCTTAAACTTTCCAAAAATATTCTGATAATCAGCTATTAAAATAAGAATATTTAAAAATATATGAACTAAATGTGCTATTTATACAGTGTAGAATTATTGATGTATATTATATAAGTACTGTTCCGAGGATATAATAAAATCGTGATCTGCTTGGGGAGATGGGTAGGGGGTTGGAAAAATCAATAGCTTACTTTTTTTTTTTTTTTAAAGATTTTATTTATTTATTTGACAGAGAGAGAGACAGCGAGAGCAGGAACACAAGCAGGGGGAGTGGGAGAGGGAGAAGCAGGCTTCCCGCAGAGCAGGGAGCCCGATGTGGGACTCAATCCCAGGACCCTGGGATCATGACCTGAGCCAAAGGCAGACGCTTAACGACTGAGCCACCCAGGCGCCCTAGCTTACTTTTTTTAAGACTTGTTTATTTTAGAAAGAGAGACTGTGCACTCAGGTCTAGCTGAGTGCAGAGCCCAATGCAGGGCTCAATCTCAGACCCTGAGATAGTGACCTAAGCTGAAATCAAGAGTTGGATGCTCAAATGACTGAGCCACCCAAGTGCCCCTCAATAGCTTACTTTTTAAATATCAGAATAGTTGTAAATAAATGGATAATATCAATAGCTTTGGATTTATAAAACACATATCTAATCTAGCTTTGAGGAATGATGTATTTCAGATACTGCTCTTTAAAAGCAGTTTTCATAAGCAGAGAAGAACTGAAACAGGCATAAATTGTTTAGCTCACCAATGAACATAACATTAATTCTCACAACATATTTAAAGTGAATGGCACATTATAATGAATAAATATGAATGAATATGATTCATTCATATAATGAATGAATATGAAAAGCTGGTTTTGGGGGCACCTGGGTAGCTCAGTCAGTTAAGCATCTGCCTTAGGCTCGGGTCATGATCCCAGGATCATCAAGCCCCTCGTGTGCTCTCTGTTATCTCTGTCACTCTCTCAAATAAATAAATAAAATCTTTAAAAAAGAAAAGTTGCTTTTTGATAACTATTGTATTAGCCACATTTCTCCAGAGAAACAGAACCAATAGAATGCACACACACACACAGAGAAAGAGAGTGATTATAAGGAATTGGCTCACATGATTATGGAGGCTAAGAAATCCCAAGATCTGCAGTCAGCAAGCTAGAGATTTAGGAAGGCTGGTGGGGCATTTCCAGTCCAAATCTGAAGGCCTGAGAATCAGCAAAACTGAAGGCATAGTTCCAGTCTGAAAGCCAACAAGTCTGAGACTAAAGAAGAATCATCCCATGTTTCTGTGCAAGTCCAAAGGCAGGGAAAAAAATGATATCCTTGCTTGATGGCAGTTAGACAGGAGGAATTCTCTCTTCCTTGTAGGAGGGCCAGCCTTTTTGTTTCATTCAGGCCTTCATATGATTGAATGAGGCCCATTCACATTAGGAAAAACAATCTCCTTCTTGCAAGTCTATTGATTCAAATGTTAATGTTATCCAGAAGCAATCTCACAGATACACCCAGAATAATATTTGACCAAATGTTTGGGTACCCTGTGGCCTCATCAAATTGACATATAACCATATAACCGTTACAACTCTCAAATACTATCCTAGTTAATTTCTCTATATAACTTGACCTTACTACAAAGGACTTTAAAGATGGTGCATTTATTCCGATTTTTGAACAAGGCTATTGAAGCTTAGTTAGCTTATGTGAATTGCCCCAGCTTCCACAGGTGGTGTGTTACTGAACTAGAATTCAAACTCAAAATCATCAACTTTATTTATTTATTTATTTATTTTATTTATTTGACAGAGAGAGAGACAGTGAGAGAGGGAACACAAGCAGGGGGAGTGGAGAGGGAGAAGCAGGCTTCCTGCTGAGCAGGGAGCCCGATGCGGGGCTCGATCCCAGAACCCTGGGATCCTGACCTGAGCTGAAGGCAGGCGCTTAATGACTGAGCCACCCAGGTGCTCCAAAATCATCAACTTTAAATATGAATCTATGTTCTTCTAATAAATATTAGGTTGATCTTTCATTTACTTTTTTCTTTTATTTAAAAAATAATTTAAAAATTAATTTAATAATAAATAAAAAGGAAAAATTTCATTTCTAAGTTTCTTTTTGAAAGCCTTTTAAAATCACTTTTTAAATAACTTTTAGTTAAAATGTCTTATTTAGAGGTTCATATTGCCTATAATTTTTGTAACATATTAATATATACTACTTCAAAATATTCATTCTAAATTCACGTTTTGCATTTAAATGTGACAAACCTAATTAATCTCATTATTGTTATTTCTATTTGAAGAGAATATTGTTTTATAATCATAGGATTAAAAGTTTAATAAAATCACAATTACCTTGAAAAAATAATAATTGGACTTCAAGTGCCAAACAAGGTAGCATAGATTTACTTTACCCTTTATCACTCCTCTAAATACAAGTAAATACCTGGAAATAATTGAACAGACAATCATTAAAGGATTCTGGCATCTAGAAAGAAGAAAGTGAACTGGCTGAGGACCTCAGAGTTTAAGAAAATACTGCAGTGAGTTCCCAGGGATTTCTTTTTAGCTCCAATATATCCTAGACTGGGAGCCAGAGAGGCACGCAACCTAAACACCAAACAAAAGAAAACAAGAGAAAAGAAAAGAAAAAAAGAGAAAGAGGGAGGAAGAGAGAGAGGGAAGAAAGAAAGAAAGAAAGAAAGAAAGAAAGAAAGAAAGAAAGAAAGAAAGAAAGAAGAAAGAAAGAAGAAAGAAAGAAAGAAAGAAAGAAAGAAAGAAAGAAAGAAAGAAAGAAAGAAAGAAAGAAAGAAAGGATAAAGCAAGAAGTAACCTTATTAACACCAGATGATGAAGGAGACCAGAATAACATTGTAAGGACTCTAAAAATGAAATTGCCTTTTTCCAAAATCAGTCCACAAAAGTTGACAAGACCTACCTATACACTTAACTTAAACAGAAAACTGTT
The DNA here is from genome assembly GCF_011800145.1 of Mirounga leonina. Lineage (NCBI taxonomy): Eukaryota > Metazoa > Chordata > Mammalia > Carnivora > Phocidae > Mirounga > Mirounga leonina. The sequence goes on along the minus strand of NW_023270387.1, from coordinate 32,416,528 downwards.
AGCTAAAACAGAAGATTTAAATTAGATCAAGAGCCGGGCGCCTGGGTGGCTCAATTGGTTAAGCGACTGCCTTCGGCTCAGGTCATGATCCTGGAGTCCCAGGATCAAGTCCCGCATCAGGCTCCCTGCTCAGCAGGGACTCTGCTTCTCCCTCTGACCCTCTTCCCTCTCATGCTCTCTGTCTCTCATTCTCTCTCTCTCAAATAAATAAATAAAATCTTTTAAAAAAAATTAAATAAATAAATAAATTAGATCAAGAGCCTTAAGATATAATACTCAAATATCCAGAATATAATTAAAAATCACTTGCCATATCAAGAATTGGAAAAATCACAATCTGAACAAGAAAATATATATGGGGCGCCTGGGTGGCTCAGATGGTTATGTGTCTGCCTTTGGCTCAGGTCCTGGGATTGAGCCCTGCATTGGGGGGGGTCCCTGCTCAGCGGGGAGCCTGCTTCTCCCTCTCCCTCTGTTGTTCCCCCTGCTTGTGCTCTCTAGCTCTCTCTGTCAAATAAATAAATAAAATCTTTAAAAAGAAAGAAAAGACATTGATTGATGTCTATACAGACATGGTTCTGTTGTTGGAATTCATCATAAAAAATGCGTTAATAAACAGTGATGAATTCTCTTGAAATGAAAAAAAAATAGTATATCTCATCAAAGAAAGAGAGGCTATAAGAAATAGCTAACTGGGAATTCTAGAACAGCGAAAATAAAAGAAACTCACTAGATGCACTCAGTAGTACAAAGGAGATGACAAAGCATAGAATCAGTGAACTTGAGGGTAGAAAAATAGAATTTCCCGAACCTAGAGAAAATAACCTGAAAGAAAAAAAAATGAACACAGCCTTAGGGAACTGTGTGACAATAACAAACTAGCATTTGTATCAGCTGAGTCACAGAAAGACAGAAGAAATAGCGTGGGGCTAAAAAGCATTCAAAGAGATAATGGCTGGGCGCCTGGGTGCCTCATTCGTTAAGCGTCTGCCTTTGGCTCAGGTGATGATCTCAGGGTTCTGGGATCGAGCCCCACATCGGGCTCCCTGCTCGACGGGAAGCCTGCTTCTCCCTCTCCCACTCCCCCTGCTTGTGTTCCCTGTCTTGCTGTGTCTCTCTCTGTCAAACAAATAAATAAAATCTTAAAAAAAAAAAAGAGAAAGAGATAATGTCTGAAAAAAATCTGAAATTTGACAAAAGGCATAAACCTCAGACTGAAGAAGTTGAATGAACCTCAAATAGGTAAAACCTGAAGAAATCCACAGCAAGGCACATCATAAGTACTTTTTTAAAAAAATTAAAGGAAAAAAGATAATGTTAAGAGCAACTAGAAACTAAAAATGCGTTACCTATAGGGGCAACCCAACTCAAAATTTCTTATCTGAAACCATGGAAGAAGGGGCAAAATATTTTTCAAGTGCTGGGGGAAAAAAAAAAAAGAATAAAAACCCCCAAAACATTCTTTTTTTTCTCTATTTATTATGTTATGTTAATCCCCATACATTACATCATTAGTTTTTGATGTAGTGTTCCATGATTCATTGTTTGCATATAACACCCAGTGCTCCATGCAGAACGTGCCCTCTTTAATACTCATCACCAGGCTAACCCATCCCCCAACACCCCTCACCTCTAGAACCCTCAGTTTGTTTCTGAGTCCATAGTCTCTCATGGTTCATCTCCCCCTCCGATTTCCCCCCCTTCATTCTTCCCATCCTGCTATCTTCTTCTCCCCAAAACAATCTTGACTGTGAATCTGTGGGCTCTATATCCATAAAAGCTATCTATTAAGAATGGAGAAGAAATAAAGAGACATTCTCAAATAAAGTATTACTAAGAATCTGAAACCAGAATACATACCCTAAAAGAATGGCTAAAATTCCCTCTCTAAACAGAAAAGGAAGCAGAAAGATTGACACTTCAATAAAGAAAAATCTATGAATGGGTAAAATAAGAATAAACATAATTATTATTTTTCCATGAGTTTCTTAAACCATATTTGATATTTAAATTAAAAAATGTAACAGGATTTGATGTTTTCCTTAAAGTATTTAGAGAAAATATTGATAATCATATATAAAAGGTAAGGAGAATAAAGGTGCCTAAACAGAAATATGATTTTAATATTTCATTATAGTCGTAAAATATTATACCAGTTGAGGAAACAAAGTAAATATGAATACTGTAATAGCTACATCAATTCCTAAGAAAATTATATGAATAAATATATTCAAAAACACTATAAATAAAATTGGAATAAATAAAATAAAGTGAAAATAAATTTTTAAATAAAGTAATATTTATTTTAATAACTCACAATAAGACAAGAGAATCAGATGAACACAGAATAGAAGAAATAATCAGAAAACACATAATAAAATGACAATCTTAAGTCATATCATATTAGTAATTATTTTAAATATAATCTAAATTCACCAATTAAAATACAAATCATATGTTGTCCACGAGCAACTTATTTCAAACATGACATATCTAGGTTGAAAGTAAAAGTATGAAAATAGACATATTATGCAAATGTTAATCAGAAAAAGCAAGAGTGATAAATTAATATTGGATGATATATACTACATAGCAAAGAAAATTATTAGGAACAAAATGATATTACTTAATGTTAAAAGGAATAATCCACCACAAATACATAGTAATTCTAAGTATGGTTGCAACGAACAAAAAAGACTCAGAATACATAAAATAAACATTAGTAAAACTAAAAGAAAGAAATAGAATTATATAAGAATTGAAAAGAATGATCAACTAACACAACCTAATTGACATTTTAGAACACTTCAGCCAACAACAGCAGAATATATATTCTTTTCAACTGTCCATGGAACATTCATCAAGATCGATAATATCTTGTGTTATAAAAAACATACTTCCTTGAATTTAAAGAATGTAAATAATACAGAGAGTCTGTCTGATGATAATGGAGTTAGACTAGAAATCAATGCAGAAAGGCAACATGAAATTCTTTAAATACTTGAAAATTAACTAATACACTTTTAAATAATCCATATGTCAAAGAGGAAGTCTCAATGGAAATAAAAAAAATGTAAAAGCTGTGTTGAGAGGGAAATTTATGGCAATGTATACTTACATTAGAAAAAAAAAATCTCATAACAATAATCTAAATTCCTTGGTCACAAATCTAGAAAAAATGAGAAGATAAATCCTAAAACAAACAGAAGGAAAGAAATAATAAAAATGAGCTAAATTAAGAAAACTGAAAACAGGAAAACAAAAGCATTGCTACAACAAAAACTTGACTCCTAAATGAATGAATGAATGCATGAATAAATAAATAAATAAAACAATAAAACTAAAATAAGTAATACACTTCTAGTAAGACTGACAAGATTAAAAGAGATGGCACAGTTCACTAATATCAGGAACAAAATAGGAGATATCTCAACAGATCCAATAGTAATTAAAAGATTAATAAGAGAATACTGTGAACAACTTCACACTTATAAATTGGACAACATAGAAAATGGACCAATTTCTCAAAAACCAAAAACTACTAGAACACAATCAACATGAAATAGACAACTGAACTAGTGCTACAACTATTAAAGAAATTGAATTTCTTTAAATTCTTTGAATTAAAATTTATTTGAATTAAAGAAATCTCCCCCCCAAATAAATCTTCCTGTCCAGATTGTTTAACCATAAAGTTTTATCAAATATCTACAATTAATGCCCATCTTACACAATCATTTACAGGAAGTAGAAAAGGAGGGAATCCTTCCCATCTTATTGTATGAGATTAGTATTACTTTGACACCGAATCAGACAAAGAGTAAAAACCCAAACAAAACAAAATGTAACCAGTGTCTCTCATAAATATATAAAAATTCTCAATAAAATACTGGCAAATTGGGGATGCTGGGGTAACTCAGTCGTTAAGCATCTGCCTTCAGCTCAGGTCATGACCCCAGGGTCCTGGAATCAAGTCCTGCATCAGCATCCTTGCTCAGTGGGGAGCCTGCTTCTCCCTCTGCTTTTGCCTGCTGCTCCCCCTGCTTGTGCTGTCTCTCTCTCTGTCAAATAAATAAAATCTTTAAAAAAATATTAGCAAATTGAATAGAACAATGTATAAAAAGAATCATAAATATGGCCAAGTGACATTGATTCCAGGTATACAAAGTTGGTTCAACATTCTAATATCAATCAATGCAAGCTACTATATGAACAAGCTAAGAAGAAAACTGGTGTGATCATATCAATTGATGCAGAAGAAGAATTTGACAACATCCAATATGCATTCATTGTAAAAACTTTAAACATTGTAGGAATAGAGAGAAATTAATGTTAAAGAACATTAGTTACAAAAACAATTATTATCTAACATCATACTTATGGTGAAAAACTGAAAGCTTTCCCCCTAAGTTCAGGAATAAGGTAAGGATGTTTGCTTTCAGTATTGTTATTCAACATGTTACTGTAAGTCCTAGCAATTGTAAAAAAGCAATAAAAAGGTGAAAAAGGGAGTACAAATTGGAAGGAATAAACAAACTGTCCCATTCATAGATGACATGACTGTGTATATAGAAAATCCCTGAAGTGTATTCATCCCAAAATTCCTAGAATTAAAAAGTGAGTCCATCAAGGTCACAGGATATAAGATCAATACATAGAAATTAATTACATTCTTATATACTAAAAATGAATATGTGGAAACCAAAATTAAAAACACAAGACCACTTACAGTGTCTAAAAAAATGAAATACTTATAAATCTAACAATATGTGTTAGGATTTGTATGCTGAAAATTTTGTCATGTGATGAAAGACACCAAAGAATAAGTAAAAGAGACATACCGTCATCACTGACAGGAACAATCAACATAGTAGAAATATCAATTCTCCTCAAATGGATCTATGAGTTTCAAATAATTTCTATCACAGTCCCCTCAGGTTTTCTTGTAGAGATAGACCAGGTTGTTCTAAAGTTATGTAAAGTCACAGGAGTTAGAATAGCTAAAACAACTTTGAAAAAGAATAAAGTGAGAATAATCATTCTTCCCAATAATAAGGCTTATTATATAGCTACAGTAATTAATACAGTGTGGTATTGGCCAAAGAAAAAAACACATAGATCAATGGAACAGAAACAGAATATAGAAATAGACCCACAGAAATATGCCCTACAGTTTTTTGAGAAATATGCTAAAGCAATTCAATGGGGAATAATCTTTTCTCATTGAAAAGATTGGTGCAGGAGCAAATGAATATACTTTGGAATTTAGGACTAGATGAAGAGTCCTTAGACATGAAACTAAAAGCACAACCTTCCTCCCTCCCCAGAACAAAAGGGAAAAGTGATAAATTAAACCTCGTTTACACGGTTTTGTCTGTAATAGACCCTGTTAAGAAAATTAAAAGGCCAGTTGCAGACTAAGAGAAATATTCACACCATACATCTGATAAAAGACCTGTAGCTAGTACATATAAAAAACTTTCAAAGCTAAACAATAAAACTGTAAACAACCTAATTAGAAAATGAGTGAGACACACACAAGGACATTTCACAGAAGGGGATATACAGATGGAAAATAAGCACACAAAAAGTTCTTCAACATCGTTACCCATTAAAGAAATGCAAATTAAAACCATAACAATATCACTATACACGAATCAGAATGACTAAAATTAAACATAAATAATAATAATAAAAGCAACAATAATAATAATAACACCAAAAGTTGGTAAGGATGCAGAAAAATGGAATGATCAGCATTTTCAGAAATATTTTTAAATGGTATAACCATTCTAGAAAGTTAGTTTGGTAGTTAAAAAAAAAAAAAAAACACTTAAAAATGAATTTACCAGATCACCCAACAATTTTGTTCTTGCACATTTATCCCAGAGAAATGAAAAAGATATGCTCACTTAAAAACCTGTACAAAAATGTTTATGGTAGTTTTTCTTACAAATTCAAAAACTGGAAACGGCCTAAATGTCTTTCAATGAGTAAGTAGTTAAACCAATTATGATAAATTCAAACCATGGATTATAACTCAAAAGTGAAAAGGAATATATGTAACTAAGCTGCAACCTCAAGGGAAGCATATTGAATGATAAGTCAGTCTCAAATGGTTACATGTTCCATGATTCTATTTATGTGACATTTTTAAAATAATATAATTATAGAGATGGAAAACAAGTTAGTAGTTTCTGGAGATTAGTCTTCTGGAGACATAGTGGAGGAGACTATATAAAGTAGTATGAGGAAGCCTTATGGTGATGGAACAGTTCTGCATCTTGATTGGAGTAGTAGTTACATGAAGTTACATGTGTGATAAAATTGAATAAAGCTACACACACACACAAAGGTACACATACAAATGAGAGTATGTAAAATGATGAAAACTGAATGAAATCTGTAGATTGTACCAACACCAAGTTCATAGTTTTCATACTATTCTGTAACTATATAGAATAATAACATTGGAGGAGGGGAGGTAAAAGTTGCACAGGACGTTTCTGTACATTTTTTTTGCAACTACCGGTGAATATATAACTATTTCAAAATAAATAATGCATACAAACCAATTGTAATATATGATATGCTACTTACCTGAGATTTTGAAATCAACAATCTATTAATTTTTCCCTTTCCTAATTTCTTCACTTCATTTAAATGGAAACTCAATTTAAGGATGTTTTCCTCAAACAAAGAATGATATCCTGTTGGCTAGTTAAAAGGTAAAAAATAGGGGCGCCTGGGTGGCCCAGTCAGTTAAGCGTCTGTCTCTGGCTCAGGTCATGATCCAAAGGTCTTGGGATCAAGCCCCACATAGGCTCCCTGCTCATTGAGGAGTCTGCTTCTCCCTCTCTCTCTGCCACTCCCTCTGCTTGTGCTCTCTCATGCTCTCTCTCTCTGTCAAATAAATAAGTAAAATCTTTAAAAAAATAAAAGGGCATGTACTGAATGGACCACTTGGTGTTATACGCAAACAATGAATCATGGAACACTACATCAAAAACTAATGATGTAATGTATGGTGATATAACAATAAAAAATTTTAAAAAATAATGATGTAACATATGATGATTAACATAACATAAAAAAAGGTTAATAAATAAATAATAAATAAATAAATATCTTGATTTAATGTATTTTAAGGATTTGGAATAGCCTAGAAGAGTTACAAATGTCTTAAAAACAAACTAAGGCTGGCAAATTAATTCTGTGAAAAAGTTACAGTTATATAACCTGATCTTATACTTTCCAATTCTCTCAGTTACCAGACTATGGTAACCCATTTTTACTCAGTTGACTGAAATTGAAATGATGCTGGGCTTGGGACCTCTGTCAGATGGAGTATTGTTCTGAATCTCATAGTTCTGGCAGGTTCTAGGCACATTTATAAATTCTCATCTGAATTATTTGGTAGTGAGGAGTAGAATTAATTGAAGTATATCTTGTCCTTGATAACTTACCCATATTTGCAACTCTGTGAACTGGGTTGATTGCTTGATTCTGAAATAAGAAACTGAAAATTAAGAACTTTCAATGTTACTTAACTATTTAACAATTTAACAACTATTTAACAATTATAATGCCCATTTTGTAGTTTTAGACTTTTTATCTGTGACGTTTCAAATAACAAAACCAGGTAGGTTGCTGAGAGTCAAGAAAGTCTGGTGCTACCATAATACAGATTAAAGAAGCTAAAGCAGAGAGGTGCAGTTTTTCAGGCACATAGCTTTACCTAGAATTTAGGTTTCTTTATTTTTTTTTTTCTAGTCTCTATTGATTTGATCGTATTACTTCACAATAGTTACCGTGTGGAAAAAAAATAAATAGTAGTCATTTGGATTAAAGTTTGGGGTATAAAAACATCCACTGCACATCCCTGTAGTCTCTCCTTTTTATTTATTATTTCTTTAGAACCCCTTTGTCAACAACATAGAAGACTGCACTTACAGATCTTTGTCATACTGCTAGTAAAATTCCACCGAAGGAACTACCTAGTATTTTATAACGACATTATATATTTAGATAGACATGTTCTCAGGTTTTTGTCTGTTTCTTTGCTTGGTATAGTACTTTTTTTGTTTGTTCGTTTTGTTTTGGTCTTTAATCAGCTCTATTTTCCTTGTCTTTAGCAAGGGAGATATAGGTTAAATTTTAAGTAAATCATGAAAAACCCAATTTACCTAAGATGAAGAGAGCACAGTGACTCTAATTTTAACTGTCTTCAAAAGATTCTGGGCTTCTGGGGAAAATGGCAGAGTAGGAGGATGCTAGGCTCACCTTGCCCTATGGATACAACTAGTTAAAACTCACATCAGTATAAATAACCCAGAAAATGACCTGAAGACAGGCAGAATGAACTCCACAACTAAATGTAGAGAAGGAGCCTATCAAAGAGGGTAGGAAGTGTGGAGACATGGTCGGGTACTAAATGTACTCCTGGAACTGTCCATGGGAGACAGAACACTGAAGACTCAGAGTAGAGAGAGAAACAGGTCCCCACATGAAGAAGCCTGAACAGGGAAGACAAATCTCCATAATGTTTGGCTTTGGAAACCAGAGGACCTGAATTTTGTGAGTTCTTATAACTGGCAGGACTTAAAATGTGGAATTAAAAGAAAAATCATCTGGCTTGTCTCTGAAAGAGCTAGAAGGGTGGAAGAAAACTGAGTCCCTGCCGTTAAAAACATAGCAGGACAAATAGCCCACAGAGATAGAGCACAAAAACAGTAGCTTGAAAGGTACCTGTAGCATACAAGAAGGACAGTTATTTACTAATCTCAGAGCATGTTCCGAGGGACAGAAATCCCAGGGGAACTCCTCTATGAATAAAGGAATTGGCAGGTGCCATTTCCCACTCCTGCCTCCCAGTGTAAACACAGGGCCACCTATGGAACTATCTACCTAAATTGTTAGGACAGCTGTCCTGCCCACACCCCATGCTGTGCCATCCCTTTGGACAGCTTGCCTCATCCCAGTGCTATAAGGCTGCTCATCCAGAGGACAGGGGCATGCAAAGCTTGCCAGCACCACTGTCCCACTGTATTACCCTGCCCAGCTGTGTTTTGGGGATCTCTCCTCTCCAATAAGCTCCTGGTCAGAGCCCATACAGGGCAGTGCCACAATCCTGGCGGTGTAAAAGCAGCCCCCATAGTGGCTAGCACCACCCCAAAGTGACTCCCCCAGAGGGAGGGAAAGGTAATCACACCCAGCAGTCGGACAGAAACCTAGCAGTGGGCTGGAGGCAGACAATTGGTCTGACGACAGGCACCACCCACCAAGGAAAACTTCTCCAGGGATAACACAAGGAAATCGCCCTGTAATTTGCTGCTACTGCATCTCTGGTCTGACTCAGCTCAAGCTCCAGGTATCTCTAAAGTGGCCCACTAAACCGCAGTGACCAAATGCTGCCCACAACAGGCAAATGGAACTTCTACAGACAACAGGACTAAATGGCTAACCACAACAACAAGGTACATGCAACACACATAGGACATAACCCTGAAACACCAGGTTCTGTTGAATAGGGGACACTGCATGGTAGGTAGGGTACAGGACTTCTTCTTCATAAGGCCATTACATTCAACTGCAGGAGACATAGATGTCCTTCCTAACACAGAGAAACAGACACAAAGATTTAGACAAAATGAGGAGACAGAGGAATATGTCCCAAATGAAAGCACAGGACAAAATTACAGCAAGAAACCTAAGTGAAATGGAAATAAGTAATATGCCTGATAGAAAATTTAAAATAATGATCATATAGATACACACTGGACTTGAGAAAAGAGTGGAGGTCATCAGTGAGATCTTTAACAATGCAAGAAAAAAGGACCAATCAGAAATGAAAGACACAATATATGAAATTAAAAATACCTAGATGGAATAAATAGTACACTAGATAAAGCAGAAGAATGAATCAGTGACCTGGAAGACAGAGTAATGGAAGGTTAACAAGCTGAGCAGGTGAGAGAGAAAAAATGCAAAATGAGAATAGACTTAGGGAACTCAGTGACACCATCAAGCATAATAACACTCACATTATAGGGATCCCAGAAGGAGAAGAGAAAGAAAGGGGGGCAGAAAACTTATTTGAAGAAATAATAGCTGAACACTTCCCTGATCTGGGAAAGGAAACAAAAATCCAGATCCAGGAGGCACAGAGATCCCCCAACAAAATCAACCCAAGGAGGTCCACACCAAAACACACAGTAAATAAAATTGGAAAAAAAAAATAGTGATAAGGAGAACATTTTACATATTTTATTTATTTATTTGATACAGGGGGAGGGGTAGAGGGAGAAGAGAGAGAAAATCTCAAGCAGATTCTGCACTGAGCATGGAACCTAACATGGGGCTTGATCGCACAACCCTGATATCTGACCTGAGTTGAAATCAAGAGTCAGATGCTTAAATGACTGAGACACCCAGGAACCCAAAGGAGAGAATTTTAAAAGCAGCAAGAGAAGAGAAAGCAGTTACATTACACGTCTATCAGTGGATTTCTGGAGAAACTTTGCAGGCCAGAAGAGAATGGCATGATACATCCAAAGTGCTAAAAAGGAAAAATCTGCAGCCAAGAATACTGTTCCAGCAAGTCTATCATTCAGAATAGAAGGAGAGATAAATAATTTCCAAAAGAAAAACTAAAGGAGTTTGTGACCAATAAACCAGCTCTACAAAAAATGCTATAGGGAATTCTTTGAGTGGAAAGGAAAAACTACAAGCAAAAGTAAGAGAAGTAGGAAGCACATGAGCCGTAGAAATAAGTGTATCTATGAAAATTTGTTAAGGGACAAATAATAAGAGAATGTAAAGTATTACACCATTTTCCAAAAACATGTGGGGCTGAGGAATAAAGAATGATTTCAAACTTGAGGGACCATCAAATTTATATAAACTGCTATAAGCGAAGATAAAACTGAATAGTAACCACAAATCAAAAACTAGTAATACATATGCAGAAAAATAAAGAGAAAGGAATCAAAGTATACCACTAAAGATAGCCAAATTATGTAAGAGAAGAGAGCAAGAGAAGAAAGGAACAGGAAAGAACAACAAAAACAATCATAAAACAAGTAACAAAATGGCAGTGAATGCATACCTATCAATAATTACTCTGAATGCAAATGAACTAAATGCTCCAATCAAAATATATAAATAGGGTGGCAGAATGGATTCAAACAAACAAAACCAAAAGACCCATCTATATGGTGCTTAAAAAAGAGACTTATTTCAGACCTACAGGCACCTGCACACTGAAAGTGAAGGGATGAAAAAGCACTTATCATGCATATGGATGTGAAAAGAAACCTGGAGTAGCAACATTTATATCAGACAAAACAGACTTTAAAACAAAGACTTGCATCAATAGATCATCCAAACAGAAAATCAACAAGGAAACAGTGACTTTGATTGACACACTGGAATAGATAGACTTAACAGATATATTCAGGACATTCCATTCTAAAACAGCAGAATACACATTCTTTTCTTTTTTTCTTTTTTTTTTTTAAAGATTATTTATTTATTTATTTATTTGACACAGAGAGAGAGACAGTGAGAGGGGGAACACAAGCAGAGGGAGTGGGAGAGGGAGAAGCAGGCTCCCTGCTGAGCAGGGAGCCCAATGCGGGGCTCGATCTCAGGACCCTGGGATCATGACCTGAGCCGAAGGCAGATGCTTAATGACTGAGCCACCCAGGTGCCCCAGAATACATATTCTTTTCAAGTTCAAGTAGAACATTCTCCAGAGAAGTTCTTATATTAGGCTACAAACAAGTCTCAACAAATTTGAAAAGATCAAAGTCTGTCCACGCATCTTTTCTGACCACAATGCCAAGAAATTAGAAATCAACCAAAGAACATACATGGAAGTTAAATAAGATACTCCTAAATAATAAATGGGTCAACTAAGAAATCAAAAAGGAAATCAAAAAATACATGGAGACAAAAGAAGATGAAAACACAATAGTCCAAAACCCTTGGGATGTAGCAAAGGTGATTTTAAGAAGGAAATTTATAGCAATACAGGCCTACCTCAAGAAGAAAGAAAAAAGCTCAAATAAACAAACTAACCTTACACCTAAAGGAGCTAGGGAAAAGAACAAGAAACAAAACCCCAAACTTGTATAAGAAACAACATAATAAAGATTAGAGCATAAATAAAACAAATAGAAACTAAAAAACAAACAGGGGTGTGTGGGTGGCTCAGTAGGTTAAGTGTCGGCCTTCAGTTCAGGTCATGATCTCACAGTCCTGGAATCCAGCCCCACATCGGGGTCCCAGCTCAGTGGAGAGCCTGCTTCCTCTGTCCCCACCCCTCCCCAGGCTTGTGCTCTCTCTCCCTCTCTCTCTCTCAAATAAATAAAATATTTTTTTAAAAAATTGTCAAAACAAAACAAAAATAAACCAAACAAGCAAACAAAAACCAATAGAAGAGTTCAATGAAACCAGGAGCTGGTACTTTGAGAAGATCAACAAAATTAAAAAACCTTTAGTCAGACTCATCAAAAAGAGAGAAAGGACTGAAAAAAAAAAAAATCTGAAATGCAAGAGGAGAAATAACTGACATCAGAGAAATACTAAGGATTATAGAAGAATATTATGAAAAGTTATATGCCAACAAATTGGACAACCTAGAAGAAATTGATAAATTTCTAGGTTCATACAACCTCCCAAAATAGAATCAGGAAGAGATAGAAAACTTGAACAGACCAATTACTGACAATGAAATCGAGTCTGTAATCAAAAAACTTCCAACAAACAAAAGTCCAGGGGAGATGGCTTCACAGGTGAATTCTGTTAAACAGTTAAAGAAGGTTTAATACCTATTTTTTCTCAAAAAATACAAATACAAAAAATGGAAGAGGAAAAAGACAAAAAAAAAAAAAAATTCCAAATTCATTTACAAGGCCTGCATTACTCTGGAACCAAAACCAGATAAACACACTACAAAAATAAATAAATAAATAAATAAATAAATAAATAAATAAATAAATAAATAAATAACTACAGTCCAATATCTCTGATGAACCTAGATATAAAAATCCTCAACAAAATATTAGTAGACCGAAACCAACAATACATTAAAAAAAATCATTCACCACAATCAAGTGGGATTTATTCCCAGGATGCAAAGGTGGTTCAATATTTGCAAATCAATCAGTATGATACCTCTCAACAATAAGAAAAAGGATAAAAACTGCAAAGTTATTTCAATAGATGCAGAAAAAGCACTGGACAAAGTATACATTCAGGATAAAAACCCTCAACAAAGTAGGTTTAGAGGCTATATGCCTCAACATAATAAAGGCCTTATATGAAAATCCTACAGCTGACATCATACCCAATGATGCAAAAATGAGTTTTTTCCCTAAGGTCAGGAAAAAGACAGGGATGTCCACTCTCAGCACTTGTATTCAACATAGTACTAGGCCGAGCCATAGCAATCAGACAACAAAAAGAAATAAAAGGTATCCACATTGATAAGGAAGAAGTAAAACTTTTTCTATTTGTGAAGGACATGATACTATCTATAGAAAACCCAAAAGACTCCACCAAGAAACTCCTAGAACTGATAAATAAATTCAGTAAAGTCACAGGATACAAAATCAAATACAGAAATCTATTGCATTTCTATAGATGATAATGAAGCAACAGAAAAAGAACTTAAGAAAACAATCCCATTCACAATGGAACCAAAGATAATATAATACCTAGGAATAAACTTAATCAAAGAAGTGGAAGACCTGTACTCTGTAAACTATAAAACACTGATGAAAAAAAATTTAAGATGACACAAAGAAATGGAAAGGTATTCTCTGCTCATAGGTTAGAATAACAAATATAGTTAAAATGTCCATATCACCCAAAGCAAGCTACAGATTTAATGCAATCCTTATCAAAATGCCAAAAGCATTTTTTACAGAATTAGAATAAATAATCCTAAAATTTGTATAGAACCAGAAAAGACCCTGAATCGCCAAAACAATGTTGAAAAAGAAAAATGTAACTGGAGGTAACACAATTCCAGACTTCAAGTTATACTACAGAGCTGTAGTAATTGAAACATTATGGTTTCAATCAATGGAACAGAGAAGAAAACCCAGAAACAAACCCAGGATAATTTGGCCAATTAATATTCCACAAAAAAGGCAGAATATGCAATGGGGAAAAGACAGTCTCTTCAACAAATTGTGTTGGGAAAACTGGAAAGCTACATGCAAAAGAATGAAACTGGACCACTTTCTTACACCATACACAAAAATAAAATAAAAATGGGATTAAAGACCTAAATGTGAAACCTGAAAACATAAAAATCCTAGAAGAGACCACAGGAAGTAATTTCTCTGACATCGGCCGTAGCAACATTGGTCTACATATGTCTCCTGAGACAAGGGAAATAAAAGCAAAAATAAACTACTGGGACTTCATCAAAATAAAAAGCTTCTGCACAGAGAAAGAAACAATCATAAAAACTAAAAGGCAACCTATGGAATGGGAGAAGATATTTGCAAACGACCTATCTGATAAAGTGTTAGTATCCACAATACATAAAGAACTTACATGACTCAACACGCAAAAAACAAATAATCCAGTTAAAAAATGGGCTATGGTGAGCACTGTGAATTGTGTAAGACTGTTAAATCACAGACCTATACCTCTGAAACAAATAATACATTATATGTTAAAAAAAGAAGTAGAAGAAGAAGAAGAAGAAGAAGAAGAAAAAGAAGAAAGCAGGAAGGGAAGAATGAAGGGGGGGGAAATTGGAGGGGGAGAC